>NC_142934.1:95963578-95966078 GCF_046866305.1 Octopus bimaculoides | reverse complement strand
CTCAGCAATTAGAACATGGTCATCAGTATAGAAGAGCTCCCAGGGGCATCCTGTCTTGAATTCCTCTGGAGGACTATGATAAATAGGAAGGGGCTGAGTACTGAACCTTGGTGGACCCCTACCTCTACATGGAATTCTTCACTGTACTCGTTGCCAACCCTCACCTTACTGACAGCGTCCTTGAACATGGCTTTCACAACTCTCACTAACCATTCATCTATCCCTAGTTTCCTCATTGACCACCAGATAAGGGAACGGGGACCCTATCAAAGGCTTTCTCCATGACAACGAAAGCCAGATACAAAGGTTTATCTTTGGCTAGGTATTTCTCCTGCAGCTGCCTTATCAGAAATATAGCATCAGTGGTGCTTTTCCCAGGCACGGACCCAAACTGCATCTCATCTAAACTGACTCTCTCCCCAATTAGTTGGACTATGACCTTCTCCGTGATCTTCATTACCTAATCCAACAACTCGATACCTCTGTAATTATTTGTATCTAAAGCGTCACGTTTACCTTTGTAGCAGTTGACTATGGTGCTTCTACACTAGCCATTGGGTATGACTCCTTCATGTATTACCTGGTTAACAATACGGGTGACTAGGCTATAGCCGACACCGCCCGATATCTTGAGCATCTCTGCAGTGATTCCTGATGGGCTGGGGGCTTTCCCTGTCTTCATACTCTTAATTGCTTTATCTACCAAGATACTGTCAATTCGGAGAGCTGGTCCCTCTATTGGGTCGACATTCGGTAGACTCTCGTTCTCCCATTCATTCTCTTTATTGAGCAATCTTTCGTAGTGGCGTCTCCAAACCTCTTTCTTTGCAGCCTCGTTTAGTGCAAGCGTACCATCATCCATGTGAATACATTTCTCTCCCACGACATCACGATTCTCTCTCACACACTGTTTTGCAACACGAAATACCTCAAGTCTTTGGTCCTCACGGCGCAGAACATTGGCAATTTATTTCTTATCCGCTTCCCCTCTGGCTAAGTAAACCTGTCTCCTTGCTTCCATTTTGGCAGTCTTATGTAATTCCCTGCTGCCACCGTTCTTCCAGTCCTTCCGAGCCTGTTTCTTTTCTCTGATAGCCCTGTCAACAACATTGTTCCACCACCACGTTACCTTGGGTCAAGAGGAGTCTTTACACCATCCACAGATCTGGTCGGTGGCTCTCAGCAGGTTGTTTCGTAGAAACCTCCAGTTGTCTTCTACATTGTGTGATGCTATATCCCTTCTATTTCGTCAAAGGCTTCGAGTAATACGTTTCTAAATCTCTGTCCATTCGCAGGATCTTTAGGCTTCCGACCCTACTCTTCCATGCTGGTCGTCTTCTGGGCATCCATTTAGCCCTGATCTTGAAGTCGCTAACTACTAAACTATGTTTTGGGGTACATTCTTCGCCTGGGAATGTTTTGGCATTTATAAGCAGTCATTTGTCACTTTTTCTGGCGAGGATGTAGTCAATTTGGCTGGTGTGTCTACCAGAACGGTAGGTGACTGGCAGGTTTGTTGAAGTTAGTATTGCAAACCATAAGATCATTTCCATCACAGAACTCCAGCAGCCTGGTTCCGTCCTCATTGCGGAACCAAAACCATAGCCTCCATGTACGCCAGGGAAGCCCCCTTGCATGTAGTCCAACATGTCCATTGAAGTCACCAGCCACAAACAGAAGGTCCCTGTCATTCGTCAATGAGGTAGTCTGCAAGAGAGTGTCATAAAATCGGTCTTTCTGCCCATCTGGTAACCCCGGCTGAGGGGTATAGCCCGAGATAATGGTTGCTAACCCATGATAAAGCACTAATCTAATCTTAAGTATTCTGTTGCATACTCTGACTACCTCGATTACCTTATCCACCCATTTCTCCGCAAGAAGTATACCCACGCCCCCGACCCCGTCAGTGTTCCCTGCCCAGAAAATCTTGTACCTGTGTTCTTTGTTTGTGAGGAACCTAGCCGAACCTCCTCTCCACCTTACTTCTCGGAGGCAGCAGATATCGACACATCTCCGTTCAAGCATCTCAACAATCTCACCAGACCTAACTTTCAGTGTGCCGACATTGAGTGTGCCAACTCTTTGGGTGTGGGAGGTGTGGGCCCGTGAGACTCTGGGATGGGGGACTGCAGCATCATGTACCTGAAAAGAAAGCTCGCATTTGGCAGGATTCATAAAACAAACAATAGCCTTCAAGCTGCATACACTACACCTCATTTTTATGCACTATATGACCACTACCTTACATGGGAGATAAACCCCAAGTAGAAGGTGAGGATGGCGAAGTGTTCATGAGAGATCACCTAAGGATGACGGAGAGGAACATCCGGTACATGTGGAGGGGTGGAAGGGCAGGTGTACCGCGAGATAGCAGATTTAGACGAGAGAATCTTCTGTATTTGTATTCTTTCGGGGGAGTTATAAAAAATCGAGTAGGGCATCCGAGTGCGTGTGCTAGGTTATGTAGGATGGTGGTGGTAGTGGAGGAGGCGGAAAGTAT
>NC_142934.1:95956078-95958578 GCF_046866305.1 Octopus bimaculoides | reverse complement strand
AACGTCTACGAGCTTTATTAATATTTTATGTTGAAAATAATTCATTCACAATAGACACACGTACGAAGTACGTACAAACATACATACATGCATGATGGCCGTTCACTCGTGACCGAGGAAGACCATTGCTGGCCCCCAGGAAGATTGTGTGCTCTAGGACTAACTTATATTTTGCATTTGCAGCTCCGTTGGTGGCTAATGAGCCCTGCTCTTGACAAGCATACACGACTGCAAACATTGCAAACCAAGCTTTCCCCATTCACTCAACCAGCAGCGTGCTTTTGAGCAACACGCTTAAGTTCTTCATGCTGGATACGTACTCTCCCAAAAGTGTCCACCACCTCCTTAACCTGCTTCCTCCATCTGTGGCGATGACAGGCATTGTTCTTCCAGTCAGTCTCCTGCATATCACAGGCTTTTAATGAGGACTTGACACAGTCCTTAAAGCGAAGCCTTGGTTTCTGCCGGAGTCTCCTTCCATTCACAAGTTCTCCATAGAGCATCTGCTTAGGGATCCTGCTATCCTTCATTCTAATAAGGTGTCCAGTCCAACGTAACCGGTGCTTTTGCACCATCGCCTCAATACTCAAGATATCAGCTACCCTCGGGACCTGTGTGTCTGGAAATTTTAAGGTTCAACCAACATTGAGAATGTGTCTTGGGCAACAAGGAGACGAGTTTATATCTAGTATGGGCCACCTACGTGCAGGTCACTGACTACATGCTTCCAACCCGTCAGGTCTGCATGCTTCATCACCTCCCCATCGCCGCAGGACTTCCGAATAAAAAATAAAATAATGATATACTAAAGTATGTAAATGTATAGTAAAAATGAAGATGAATATATATAGGGAAAAAATTATAATAAAATAAAATAAAAAAATAAAAAATGCACATATCGAGCATACTTACATACATACATACAAGCATACATACATGCATACATTCATACATATATACATGCATACATACATATATGCATACATACATAGAGATAAGGATTAAATGCAATAAAACCCAAAATAACAAAAGCTACTGGCTTAACCTTGACCTATTTTCCTTCCTTTTGTAAACCTTAAAAATAATCCCATGACATGAAGGGGATACATACACAAATGCTTAGAAAATTTTACACACATGAAAACATTCCAAAGAATAGTACAACCCCAAATTTAATCAATAAACATTTCTCAAAAGCACCCCTCAACTACAACGCACCCTACAACCTAATTAACATTCCACTCAAAACCCCACGATCCCAACAGAAACTATAAAAAGCCAAGAATAACTTCAATGCAGCCCGACGATGGCTTTGCAGAAACTTCGAAGTCACTGGAATATATTCTTGTTTAAGAATTATATTTACAGGGTGACCATAAAATTTTGATATGCTGAAATTGACGAAAATGTGGCCTTAATGCATCGGGTTGATGTGCATCTCGTAAACGGCACCAAAGTTTTAGAATTTGCTTTACTAATGGAGGAGACCATGTTGGAAATGATTTTTATTTATGTCGGTGAAGAGAATTATTGAAAATAGACATTTTCGTCCATGTACCCATACTTTACGCTTTCTCACTCCCTCTGCATATATATATATATATATATATATATATATGCATACACATACACGCACGCATACGTATATACATAATCTTTTCTACTCTAGGCACAAGCCCCGAAATTTTGGGGGAGGAGGCCAGTTGATTAGATCGACCCCAGTACGCAACTGGTACTTAATTTATCGACTCCGAAAGGATGAAAAACAAAGTCGACCTCGGTTGAATTTGAATTCAGAACGTAAAGACAGATGAAATATTTATTTCTTTATTGCCCTCAAGGGCTAAACATAGAAGGGACAAACAAGGACAGACAAAGGGATTAAGTCGATTACATCGATACCAGTGCGTAACTGGTACTTATTTAATCAACCCCGAAAGGATGACAGGCAAAGTCGACCTCATTTGAACTCAGTACGTAGCGGCAGACGAAATACCGCTAAGCATTTCGCCCGGCGTGCTAACGTTTCTGCCAGCTCGCCGCCTTTTACATATATACATACATACATGCGTAAGCATTATGTGTATGCGTGTGCGTGTGCGTGCACGCGCGCATACTCACACACACAAACTATATACATATATGTGAAAACACACACACACGCGCTCGCGTACTGTCAGGCGTTATTTTATCGAAACATTCCCGAAATATGCTTTTTATCTTACCTCAAATATTTTGGGTTTCCAGCTCCCCAGTTTTGACTGTTGAAAACATCAGACACATGTCAAAGTTTTCGTATGTGTCTGCGTGATAAATTTGTTGAAACTCGTTATTTTATGGGTCAGATTGTAACCAACCCACGCTAGAATAGTTGCAAGAATATAAAATAAAATAAAACAAAAATAAAACTATAACATATGTAAAAATTAAAAGAAACATGTGTGAAAATAAATATGGTGGTATATATTTTCAAAGTCAATGATCAGCAAGGGAATTACAA
>NC_142934.1:95941078-95948578 GCF_046866305.1 Octopus bimaculoides | reverse complement strand
ACAGACTGGAAAATTGACATCTGATGTGCAAGTTTCGCGATTCGATTTCGATTCTAGGAAGAAAACTCTGACCTTTCCATATTCTTGATGCAGCCACATTAGAGTAAAACATGGACAGTGGCATTTTGCATTTATTCTACCGAGTATCTCAAAGATTTAAAATTGAAATCTCTGTTGTTACCATATTTACACACACACACACACACACACACACACACGCACACACACACACACACACACTTTCATACGTTAGTGAATACTCTTCAGAAGGAAATAGGTAAGTTACTAACGGAAATGAGGCATACACATGGGCCGTACGAAACATCCAAATAGCTTTAACTGTGCGACAAATTTTTGGCAATATCAATTTTGATATCTATATTCCAGTGTATTTTTGCCTGTAGACTAGGATGTGTGTGTTGGTATATATATAGACAAAGGGCAAGAGAGACCTATGACTTTAGAGGGCGTATACGAAGGAATCTTTATTTGCAGCACAGAAGGAGGTTGAAAGATCTGGTTCACTCCTTCGTTCATCGTAAATGTTTCTGTAAACGATTTAATACCATTAGGTTATCGATGTTCATAACTTCAGGGATAGTTGCGCTTGCCACGACAAATGAGCACTACAAAAGAAGAAATCATACTTCTACACGAAGGGGATCTCTCGGGCTTACTATTACTCTATGGAGAAACCAATTCGGATACGATGTGCGTTGAGAATGGAGTGGTACCTGTAATCTTTGGGAAAGTTCCTTTCGATGGCTTGACGAAACAGGTTAAGAAGGTTAATTTTTTTTATTTGTTTTCCGTATGGAATAACAAACCAGATAGTTTACTAAGGTCATGCGATTTATAGGGAGATTTCTCATTAAAAAACACTGAAGGTTTTTTCTTAATTTTACAGAAAAAGAGTGGGGAAGTATAGTTACCACCCTTAGACTGTTTATCTTTAAATATACCAACCGATGCTGGTGTGTTTACGTCTCCGTAACTTAGCGGTTCGGCAAAAGTGACCGATAGATTAAGTACTAGGCTTACAAAGAATAAGTCCTGGGATCGATTTGTCCGACCAAAGACGGTGCTCCAGCATGACCGAGGTCAAATGACTGAAATAAATACAAGAATAAATATGCATACATTTACACCCTTATGACGAGAGACTAAGAAATCAAGGTGAAAATAGAAACCCTTCCTTTACACTTTTGAAAGTGTGTGTGTGCGTGTGTGTGCGCGCGCGTGTGTGTGTGTGTGTGCGCGCGCGCGCGTGTATTGACGTGTTGGTGAGAGAGTACTTGTGTATTTATGTACGTATTTGTTCATTCTATATATGAATGCGTCACAGTTACATGCAGATGTATGCAAACCCCTACAACGTACCCACAACTAACACTTTCTCTTCAACTAGACGTTTGTAGCTTCCAGCAAATCACCGGCACATCTCGCACAGAAACTTTCTCTCTCACTCCCTCACACACACGCACACACATACACACATACACACACTCAAAACTCAAGAACTTAGTCACATCTATACAGAAAACATAGAGAAAAGCCCATAACATTTACATACAGAAAAGTTCAAATGTATATACATCATCATAGAAAAGAAAACAGATGCTCACATATACTAAGATACACTTGCGAACAAATACTTACATGAATGAATACAGTCGAACACACATAAAAATAAACACACACATATATGCGTGTGTGTGTGTGTGTGTGTGTGTGTGTGTGTACATATATTCATATAATATATATATATATATAACATATACAGCTATATGCAAGAATGCATATATGTATGTATTTATGCATCTGTCTGTCTGTCTCTCTATATATTAGATAGATAGAAATTGATATATATATATATATATATATATATATATATATATATACACACACACACATATGTGTGACATATACACATACATGCACATGAAGCCATTCATGGATACATATAAACACACACACATGTATACATACATACAAACAGACAGACATACCGTCCGATGTGGATGTAGGAACGCCCTGCATCTATTACTTGCTCCTCATTTCCATTCCTCACGTTTCTCTCTTTCCACATTTCCTCCATTTTGTCTCTCTTTACCTTCTAACTCTCATCTCACAAACATCTCGTTTATTTATCTGACCAAAATATAAGCTGGCACCTTTGGCCGCCGGCTGACTTTATCTCTGTCAACACCATAATGTTGTTGTTTTCACTAGAGACTGATCTCTACTGACACCAAATGGAAATACCTTTTCGTTTTTCTTTTTTTTTTTTTGTCAAACACAACCATCTTGCTACTTATGAAACACACAACTTAACTGCTCACACATACACACGTAATCATATACATGCATCATACATGATATATGTACACATATAAACATGCATAATACACACACACATACACACGCACACATATATACATCACATGTACATACATATATCTTCTGATTCTTATCGATTTAGTGCCAAACCAGTATGCATATACAGAAGTATATCTATCTATCTATCTATCTATCTATCAATCTATCTATCTATCTATCTATCTATCTATCTATCTATCTATCTATCTATCTATCTATCTCTCTATCTCTCTATCTCTCTCTCTCTCTCTCTCTCTCTCTGTATATATATATATATATATATATATATATATATACATATATATATATATATATATATGTCTGTCTGATTATCTATCCGTCTATTCATCTAGGTATCTGTCTCTCTGTCTATCTATGTATGTGGGTGTGTGAGTGTGTATCTACACGTATAAATATATTTATGAATTCGTGTATATATATATATATATATATATATATATATATATATATATATATATATATATATATATATATATATTTGTATATGCATATACGTATATGCATACGGACATACATACACATGTATAAGTTTCTCAGATATGTGTATAGCAGGTGATTCACTCCCGCTGCACAGACTTCCTCATACGCTGTGATCTTACAAGTAGCAGCAGCAGCAGCAGCAACAACACACAAAAGCACAAACTTATAGAGATATGTACCTAGGTATGTACATGTATTCTGATGCTTATTTGTGCTAGAATTCTGGTTGTATTTGTAGAGAGCTGTGAGAGGGTTCGTTATTCTACACACATGGCATCATAGACATCTGCTCCACACAATTCATCGCAACTCCAACCCATTCGGCAGGGATATGAGGCCTGGGATCCTTTCCAGATACTCCGGTTTTACATGTAGAAGTACTTCCAGTGTGGATTCAGATCAGTTCTCTCGCTTCCTTCTATACACACATCTAGAAGAGCATCGCTCCCCATCCAACACCACCCATACCAGTAATATTTTCTAAGCTTATGCTTTGAAGAAGTAAACTCCAGAGGAACAACTGTAGTCTCGCGTGACATACGGAGACCTTGAATGTATTATTGTTGTCATAAATGTTGTTGTTAGTTCCTTAAGAGCTGTTGTTGACTGTTAGAAATAATCTGTTTGAAATAAGTTTGTTGCGTGCAATTAAAACAAACTGTCTCCATATTCTCAGATTTGGATCTGCCCTTCTTATAGAGATGTAGCTCTGGTGTTACCCTTAGTCTCACTGGCTTCATCATCTTTCTTCCCGACAAAGTGAGTGAATTCGTTCATCATTGAGGCAGACGACCATTGAGTATTGTTCTTCTGCGATGGCCTTAGACTCAAATAGAGTTCCGACTCTGTCGATCTGCTTTGCTGATAGATATGCGTTGGGAAAAGCTGCTACAGCTGCTAGAGACGTCACTGGAGTCTGAATGAATGAACGCTTCTACTCAATATCGTAGTAAGAGGAAATACTCCCACCACGTTGCATATTCTAGACGACGTATTCTCTGGTAATAACATGATTCCAATCATACAAAACAATTACAAAAGACTGAAACTTTTGTTTGCAGAAAAAGATTTCATGCTGCTTTCATTTGGCGTCCACCTCTTCCATCCCCTCCCCAGTGAAGTAAGAACCCTTCTTTCAAGAAATTACTCCCAAAGATTTAAGACATTGTCATACATAATAATAATAATAATAATAATAATAATAATAATAATAATAATAATAATAATAATAATAATACCCCGTACATACCGACAAGACTATAAAAGCTAATAAACCGGATATTATCATAAAAGATCAGACAAAGAAGACGTGTTTATTAATTGACATGAGTATTCCCTGTGATCATAATATAGCGGCGAAAGAATTTGACAAGATCAGTAAATATAAAGACTTGCTAATAGAAATTGAAAAAATATGGCACCTCAAGGCGACTACCATACCAGTGATTGTAGGATCTCTAGGAATGATAAAAAAAGGTACTGAAATCTATTTGAAAATGATACCAGGCTTATCATCTCTACAGGAGGTGCAAAAAATCGTGCTAACTGGAACGACTCATGTATTAAGAAGAGCATTATCGCTGTGAAAACATCCATTCATGATTAAAAAAATTTTTTTTTTAAAATACATGTTTTACCTATGAATTTGCGTGTGTAAATTGGGAATGCATACAACGTTTCTCTGCCCTAGGTGTACGGAAAACACTCGGCGAGAAATGGGGAAATATTTGAAGAAAGAAGAAAAAAAATATTATAATAATAATAATAATAGCAATCACCCAAAATCTGACACAGAAAGGCTATATATACAACGCACAGAAGGTGGCGGGGGTCTTATACAGCTGGAAAACTATTATAAAATAACCACCATAGGACTGCAAAAATACCTACTCCAGAAGCAAGCAAAACTAATACAAAGAGCCACAAAACACGAGCAAAACGAAAAACTGTTTTCAGTATTTAAGGAAGCTGACAAATACAAACAAGAAATCAATCTACCTAACAAATATGAAGAAGAAGAAGAAGAAACAACAAAAGCTATAAAACAAATGAAATCCAAACTAAAACTAGAACAGCAACGGACCATGATAAAACGATGGTAAGAAAAGCCCCTACATGGTAAATACTAGGCTAAACTAAATGCAAAATATATAGACAGAGAAAAATCCCAGCAATGGTTGAGAAGCTCAGGACTCAAAGCAGAGACTGAAGGATTTTTAATTGCTGCACAAGACCAAAGCCTCCCCACCAGAAATTTCCAAAAAACATATGAAAAAAAACATAACAAGTAACTGTAGAATATGTGGAGATGGACAAGAAACAATAAATCATATAATCTCTAGCTGCCCAGTCCTGGCTAAGAAGGAATACATTCACAGACACGACAGTGCTCGGACCTATATACACTGGAAGCTTTGCCAACACTATGGAATAACAACAGAAAAAAGATGGTATAAACACACGCCAGAAAAGGTCACAGAAAACAAAAAACGAGAAAGCAACCATACTCTGGGATATGCCAATACACACAGATAGAGAAATTAAGGCAAACGGACCAGATATAGTTGTCAAAGATCATGAAGAAAGAAAATGCTTTCTAATTGATGTATCAATACCAGCGGATGACAACGTTTCCCTAAAAGAAATGGAAAAACTTTCAGAATACAAAGACCTGGAAATAGAGGTAACTCGAATGTGGAATCTAAAAACAGAAACAATTCCTACCATAGTAGGTGCCTTAGGTTTAATAAAAAATATTCAGACAAATACGTAACAAAAACACCAGGACTTACAAATATATATAACATACAGAAAATTGCACTACTGGGCACTGCACACATCCTACGCAAAACACTTTCAATACAGTAAACATAAGAGCACCACAGCAAACCACAGCACATACCCAAGGCGCACAGAGCTACGCTCGGCAGTGAAGTGAAAGCACGTTATAAAAATAAAACTACTGAACAATAATAATAATAATAATAATAATAATAATAATAATAATAATAATAATAATAATAATAATAATAATAATAATAATAATAATAAGCGTATATTACTTCTTTATATTCTTCCCGGTTCCATTTAATTCTTTTACATTTTTGATTTACAAAAATCGTGCTAACTGGAACGACTCATGTACTAAGAAGGGCATTATCGCTGTGAAAACAACATCCATTCATGATTTTTTTTTTTTTAAATTTTAAATACATGGTTTACCTATGAATTTGCGTGTGTAAATTGGGAATGCATACAACGTTTCTCTGTCCTAGGTGTACCGAAAACACTCGGCGAGAAATGGGAAAAAATTTGAAGAAAGAAAAAAAAAACATAATAATAATAATAATAATAATAATAATAATAATAATAATAATAATAATAATAACAAATGCCCTGATGCAGTATCAGGCAGCGGTTCTCGTGGTTTCTGATCTTAACTGATTGGAAGTGTCGTCTTGTACATCGTTTTGTTTTGGTATAAAAGATGGGTTACAACAAATATTCTGCTCAATACCACAGATGTGCTTGTCAGTTGTTTGACCTTAACAAGGTGAACATGTCCCTAGAGGCTGAAGATGTGTGCATCTCAGATGGCAGTTTCATTCAACATCCTTAAACAACTCCTATTCAGGGACCTTTTGAGCGGGATGGACTACAGATAGTCATAATGGGTATATTGGGTTTCGTATATTTGATGGCACGAGCTGCTCTCTCACGCAATAACAATAATAATGATGATTTCACATCTTGGCACAAGGCCAGAAATTTTCGGCGACATGGAGAAAACTTGCGTGTGCAATTAAAACACCAATATCCTCTTTCATATTCTCAAGATTGGAAGCGCTTTTGCACATCTCACAAGGAAAAACAAAGCGGCCGTGGTATTTTGCAGGGTTAAAGAAACTAATGAAAATAAATGGAAAGGGAAAACACAGATCGAAGCTTGTTTGAATTTAGGGTAGCGTCTCAAGTTATCGAGTTATCTTCAGAAACTGCGCAATAAAGATTTGTATTAACTGTCTCAAAGTAGACACAATTGTAGATCACTAATTTCCAGAGTGGGGTGGTAGTGGAGTGACTTAAATAGTCTAACACATGGGATTCTATACTCTTTCCATACATAGTTTCTGTCAAATACTAAAATCGATCGATACACGACTGAGAACAGATTGCGGCACTTGCCCAAGGTGCCGCACATTGGAATCAAATGCAGAAACACGTGAATTCAGAGCGACTATATCAACTCCGTGTACAACGTCTGCCATCATCACTACGTTAAACATATGGGGATGTAATTCTACCAAGTTTAGAACAGAATCAAATAACAATTAACTGAAATGTTTCCTTCTTAATGGGACAAGAGAACGGGGTATGGGGTGGGGGTGGTAATATAAATACATTCATACATACATGCATATGGGTATATACATATATGTACACACATATATGTATGTAATATGCAGAAAGAGAACGAGGTTTTAATAATACCGACACACAAATATATGTATATATGAATTGCATGTATACATGCATATGTTGTAAGTTGATTCGTAAGAACAAGGTTTTACACAAACATACACACGCATACAGACAAACACGCACACACACGTATATTTA
>NC_142934.1:95931078-95933578 GCF_046866305.1 Octopus bimaculoides | reverse complement strand
TACTACTACTACTACTACTACTACTACTACTACTACTACTACTACTACTGTCCATTAAATAATATCTCAGTTTCTCACTTTCCTTCTTAACCTCTCTCTTCTCTCATTTGTTTTAAATGTCGGTTTGATGTCATTTCAGACTTTAGATCTTCTCGCCATTTCCCATATGGGCAACCATGTGCCCTGTGTAGTCGGCATATATATATATATATATATCCAACGAAATACACACGCACACACACATGCATGCATGCATGCACATCGCACGTGTATGGATAGTCATACGAATAAATACATTTGTGGAGAAATACCATTGCATCATCGTCGAATAGTTGAGTGGATGCGACACATATATATACACGAATGTGCATCTATCTTGACATGCATATTTGTGCATATACATTCTTTTATATACATATACACGCGTATATACGGATGAGGAGCACATAATATAAGCATAATGTATAAGATCTTTCTGAATATAATGCACAATTTATATACAGAAACATATACAATGCATACATACCTACGAACATATATATACATATATATATATATATATATATATATATATATATATATATATATATATATATATATATATATGTATATTTATATATATATATATATATATATACATAATATATACATAGGCATATATATTGCATGATCTATGTGTGTATGTCGTTGTACGTATTTGATATCAGATGTAGATCTGAGTAGTCCGTTACTGACGGACCATCTCTCTCTCTCTCTCTCTCACTCTCCCCCTCTCTCTCTCTCTCTCCCCACTCTCTCTCTCTCTCTCTCTCTCTCTCTCTCTTCAAAAGTTCAGTAATTTCTTTACACCCGAACTATTCCCAATCCTGGATTCCGCTTCTCACCCCTCTTTACCCCTCTTTACCCCTCAACCATTCACTCCCCCCCTCTCTCTCTCCTCTTTCTTCCCCCTACTTCATTTCCTTTGTCCCTGCCGCTATTTCACTGCTGTCCCCACATCTCCTATTCCTCTTCATCCCATATAACACTGACACCAACAAAGGCCAGTAAACTAGACCCTTGTCCAGGGACCAGAATTCATCCATTGCGCATATGACGCCATTTGGCTGTTCTCCTTATTGAACATCTATCGATGTCAGCTTCATCAGTGTTTACCAATTTCTTAACTAATCTAGCCTAATGTATTAAATGGCCACAGCGTTTCCACTGATGTTTTGCTGTTATTGTTGTCATTATCGTAATTGCTGGTACGTTAGATTGTTGATGTTGTTGTTGTTCTTGTCGATGTGGTATTCTATAAATTCTTTTCGTTGGTTTTGTTTCACGTTTTGTTTATATGGCAACTATGCAACATCACTGAAGCATCCCATTACGCCGTATTCAATTGCATCTCTTTGCTGGAGTATTTTGCCTTATTTATTTGTTACTCGATTGCATTTTACGACGCTGCGTAATATTAACATTATCCATATTCCATTTTATGGCGTTGTGTTGTCTTCATTTCGTATTAAATTGTAACTATGTAATGTTGAAATTATATTTTATTGTTGTCAATGTTAGTAAATGATGCAGAATTATGGTATGATTTATTAGAGTGAACTGAAGATAACAGTCATATCACGTGATCTTGTAAGGTGTTGGGATATATTCAAAATGGCAGTTGTGATGATATTGTTGCCTCGGTTCGTGCTGTGACGCATTCTGCTTCAATAAAACATATTTTTCTCTTATTTTTCTGTTCTAATATGATGTAAAATATTGTTTTAAAGAGATTGGATGACTGACTTAATACTTCTGTAATTAGTAATAGACAGAACTGGAGTGCTGCCTTCATAGTTTTCAAATGCTATTCTATAATTTATGCTTAAAGCTCTCACAACTTTTTAAAAAACTTTATCTTTCAGAGTTAAGGTTGATTTTTGAGATCGAAGTCCTATTGTTTTTGATATAGTTATTCCTTTTGTACTATGCTTAGCACTTCGTGAACAATCTTTAGTATTCCCTTTCAAGGGTATATTTAAAGAATCCTATACAATCACCCATGCTATTCCTGGCACAAGTAGAACCTCGTCTGTTGTTATGTATATATAAAAGCATACTATGCCGGTTGGGTCGATTTACAATCTTACTTTAAAGGCAATAACAACATATTTGGGGATTTGTGGCCGCTATATTGAGGCTTCGTCATTGGCTCTCGGACGTTAAGTGTGTTGGGCATAGATGGGATGCTATGTTAGGGTCAAAATACAAATCTCCGACCTTACTGCTGATTCTGTAGTACCTCATTGACTTGACTACTTTTTCCATCTGCAAGCATCGACCAATTTTACATGGATTGCTACGACTGTAACACGACTCTAGCAACGTGATACACTTACAGAATGGCAAGAACTGTTCTGTGTTGGTTGCAGCGAATCTTTGCGTCTTTCACGAAATGTCAAAAAATGTGGCAGACACGAAGAAAACAACAACAAGAACAACAACAAAATGAAAGCGTTCA
>NC_142934.1:95926078-95928578 GCF_046866305.1 Octopus bimaculoides | reverse complement strand
AGGTCGTTGAGCAGGTGACCCCACTTCCAGGCCACGTACATACTCGCTGCCGATTTTGTACACGACCATGTTGTCGGAAAAAAAGAGAAGAAAAGAAAGGGAAAACTTACTTGGTTTTTATTTGGAGAGGCGAATAGCCTGTCCCTTCCGTTGGCTTGCGGTGTTTCCAACAGCAAATCACCAAGAATTCTTTCGGTGATATTCTGGCGAAAATCTCCTATTTCTTGTGGGAAATGGGTTTGTGTTGATTGAATGATTTGTCTGAGTGCAGATAGGGAGAAGGTAGGTGTGACAAAATCTTTTGGTCTAATGTTTGTGCGTGTTCTTATATATTTCATGAATTCATCGTTGTTTGAATTTATTGCCATGTAGTTCGTAGTGTTTGTTGGTGGTTGTGATTGTAGTTGTGTGTGTGCAGGATGGCTTGTGTTTCAGGTGTGAGAGGTAGTTGTGGTGTCGAAGAGAGTGTTTGTTTCTGTTGTTTGAACTTTTTTTTCCTTTCCACTTCTTGTCTGGATGAGGATTGTTATTGCTGTTGTTTGTCCCTACGTTTATTTTCCCTTCAGTCACGTTTACGTTTTTTTGTTTGTTTTTGTTTTTAACCGTCAGTCTTCATCGCGGTCCGTCTCTCCAGCTGTGACATCCACCCGCTCTGCATCGGGAAGTGGAAGATCTTCGGGCACTGAGAAGTGTTTGGGTGAACTCAGCGTCGAGATGGTTGTTGTTGGTGTTGGTGTTGGAGATGATATTGCTGTATCTGCTGATGGTGCTGCTGCTGCTGCTGTTGTCGTTGGAGTCCTGGTGGCCGTTGTTGGTGTAGGGAGGGAATGTGCCCGTCTGTCTTTTTCGTTTAGCTTGGAGCAGTCGATTTTTAAATGCTTAGGTATTCTTCCGTCAACCGTGACAGAAATTATTCTGCCTCCAGGAAGAAGGATCTGGTCTGGAATGAGATCCGCATTCTTTTGTGTTGTTGGAATGAGGAATTCTAAGCTCATCCCAGACCAGTTTTCTTTTTCGGTCTGATAGGCTTCGAGGATTTTCGAGTTTGTCTCAACGCCTATCGTCATTGCCGCAATTAGCCAACGAATGGCTATTTCTTGTGGCACCTGCTGGATTATAATTTTTGCCAGTCTCTGACTACAGTAGCAAGGAACTAGCAACAGCTCCTCGCTTTTGAAGGGGTTCACAGAGTGATGTTTGGCTTCTTTCTCGGTGTGGAATCGAACGTCTACCATTCCATAGGGCTTTCTTCTCTGAATATATTGCTTTAGATTCCAGACGGAACCTAAAGCTTGTTTTATTTGAGCTTCTGTAGCCCTTACCACTCGCCTTGATTTTAACCCGATTGTATGGTACGTCATTGAGCGACGTATCGTAGCTTGGATTGTCTCAGGTGGGGTAGTCATCTTTACAGCCAGTCCATGCCTCTCGATTAGCTGTCTAGCATATTTCAGTTCACCATCTGAGAATTGTTTTCTTTGAAGAAATGATTTAGTTACTCCAGCGAAAGAAAACTTTGAAACGCTGCTCCAACCCTTTGTAGAGGTTTGCCTCTTAGCTCTTTCATTGTCTTTGTCATTGTTGGTGTTGCTTTTGTTGCTGCTGTTGTTGGTTTTGTTGTTGTTGTTGTCACATTTGTTATTGTTGTTGTGGGTGTCGATGGTGCTGCCGATGTTGTGGTTGCTGTTGTTGCTGCTGTTGTTGCTCCTCCCGGGGTTACTGTTATTTGCAGCCAACTCATCTGCTGCTTCACTCACGGAAGGGCCCTCACTGCTTACACTCTCGAAGTTAATGTTTTCCCCTCGAATAATATTGCTAAAGACAAAGCCTTTGCTTTTCCAAAGATCCTCTGAGTGATCATCATTGAAGACATTGGCTCCGTTGTCCCTTTTGTTCATTTCCTTCAGAAAAGCGCAACTATCGTCTGTTTTGGCTTTCAGACCGAAGTCGCCTCGCAGGCATGCACCCTCACTCATTGGCGCTTGGTGGCGTTCCTCCCTTTCTCCCCCTCTCTCACCGTATTTTCTGTTGTTTCCATGTTACTGGGGAAAGCGCACACAATTTTGATTTAAGAAAACAAATACAATTGACCTGTCCCCCAAAGCTGGGGCACAAAATAGGAAAATAATCTCACCACTCAACAGCAAATAACTTGTTGTCCACGAAGAATTTGCAGCGTGCGAACAGTAAAGGTGGTGCCTATAATAATTTGTGCGTTGGGGACAGTAAGCCAAGATATAGACAAATGGTTAAAAGAGATTGGAATAGAATGCCCGGTAAAGCTCCTACAGAAAGTTAGTCTGTTAAGGAGATCAAGGATTATCAGGAGGGTTCTAAGCACTTGAAAGACTGCTGAAGATTTCTGTGTACCTAGGGTCACACGTAGTAAGCCGCTATCCACATAATCCCTAACAGGAATAAGACCGAGTCTGAGAAATCCAAAATAATAATCATCATGGTCAACCTCATCGTTATCTTTGAGAATGTTGGAGTAGTCTTT
>NC_142934.1:95918578-95923578 GCF_046866305.1 Octopus bimaculoides | reverse complement strand
GTCTAATGATACATATGTGTATGTATGTGTATGCTTGTGCGTGGTGTGTGGGTGTTGTAATGGAAATTTATGTACATGCATTACATGTATTACATGAAACAGAGAGACAAAGAGAGAGAAAGAAAGAAGTACAGAGAAAGAAAGAAAGAGAGAGAGAGAGAGAGAGAGAGAGAGAGAGAGAGAGAGAAGAGAAGAGGAAGACAACACTAATATAGGCAGACCATATCATCGTGTGTCCAGTAAATTGCAAAACCAGAGCCGAAGTTAATGGTGCAGAAAATCTCACAAGAGTTCACAGATGCCAACCATTATCACAACAGACCAGTAAGAGTAGGTTGATGGAAGGTAGGGGATGCAGGAGGGGGTATATTTAAGAGGATGGGAAGGGAAGGGGGGAAAGTGGAAGGGAAGTGGCGTTGGGGTAGGAGGGCATTTGCTGTGGTTGTTGCTGGTGGCGGTGGTGGCGGTAATGTTGTTGCTTTGTGGGGTGGATGCAAAGCAGTGGTGGTGGCTACGGTGGTAGTAGCGATGTAGGTTGACAAAAAGCCATGGTAAAACCAGCAGCACGTGATGCAGCCATGTTGACCAAGAATGAAGCAGCGGTTGGTCAGGCAATTGGCTTTAATTTATTTTCTTTTTTGTTTTGTAGTGTTGGTCCCAGAATGGAGTTTGCTGCATGGTCAGAAGTGGGTTTGGTAGCAGGATCAATTAGAATGGGGCGGGAAGAGGGTAGTGTGGGGGGTGGATGTCAATTCCTGCATTGATTGGACGAAGTGGTATTGGAAGACTGACGATGCGGATGTTGCTGTTATTCTTACGGATGATGATGATGATGATGATGATGATGATGATGATGATGGTGGTGATGACGACGACGACGACGACGATGATGACGACGACACCGATGCTGCTGATGATGATAATAGCGATGATGATAACTATGATGATGATCATGACAACACTGACAATATGGAAGATGTGTGTGATGATGATGATGATGATGATGATGATGATGATGATGATGATGATGATGATGATGATGATGATGATGATGATGATGATGATGATAGCAGTGCTGTGAAGGATGAAGATTAACGGTGTTCCGGTGAGGAGTTTGTTGAGATAATGGAGGGGGGGGGAGAAGAAAAAGTGTTATATTTATTGTTGTTGTTGCTGTTGTTTGTGGTAGAATTATTGATGGTGCTGATGATGATGCTGTTGGTGATGGCTTAGCTCGATTGAAGGACAATTGAGTGGACATTAAGTGATTGACCTGCCCTCCCCCACCAACGGCGTCAAACTGGTCAAACTAGATCTCCCACTGCTGGCACTGTTCAATTTCGTCCTAAGAGTCACTGGAAATATCAACAATACCCCCCACCGACCGCAGCCACCGCCACCCCCAACAATTATAATAACCACCAAACACAACAGCCCTCACTACTACTACTACTACTACTACTACTACTACTACTACTACTACTACTACTACTACTACTACAATGCTGATGATGACAGTGACTATGATGAAAATGATGACGACTATGGCGACGACGACGATAATGATGATGGTGGTAGTGGTGGTGATGATGGTGGTGGTGATGGTGGTGGTGGTGGTGGTGATGACGATGATGATGATGATTTTTCTTGCTCCCCACAGAGTTATCAGGTGATTGGAACATCACCAAAAGTTTCCAGTTTGCGTTAAGATTTTCATAAAGCAAAAACCAGGAGCAGAAGAGTGAGAAGAAGAATAAACAAAAATAACTTTCCATCGTTTAGTTAGAGAGAATAGTTGGATACAATTTATTTCTCTATCCACGCTTGAAAGGTTTAAAAGTGCGGCGGTGGTGGCGGTGGTGGTGGTGGGGTGACAAAGGATGCGTTTCTTTGGGAGACCAAGTTATATTGGGGAAGAATTTGTCAAAACCAAGTTCAAAAATTTATGGGAAAACATGTCAATAAATCTATGAAATGGAGAATGTGATTGGTAGAAAGACAGTTGTCGCAGTCTATAGAATGTTAGTGGAGGATATATTTAACGATAGGTCAAGATCATGAGCACCAGTGAAGACAGTCTGGGTGGTCTCTTATGGAAGGCTTTAATATCAGGGATTACGGACAACTGAGAAAATTTTTTTGTCCTTGTATTGCATATGTTATGAAGCAGAGAAGAGCTAACCGCAAAACTTCTGAGATTTCAAAGTATGATCCTGTATGTGGCCGATCATGCATTGAAAACTTGTCTGATTATGGTTTCTGATATCATTTCTAAGATCGATCTGATAATTGTCCGAATCGATGAGGAAAATCGAACCATCGCCTTCATTTAGCAAAGAACTGGATCAAGTACCACAAGGCTGTCCCTTCGACCTATTCTTTAATAATTCCACCAATTCCATCATATTTGAAAGGTAATTCATTTTCTTTTATTGTACATGAAAATATGAAAAACTTGACCTCGGCGAGTTCTCTGATCAGAGCACTGGCAACCAGAACAAGTACCACCGCTCTAACGACTCCGCCATTGGGCTGTCTCTAAGTAAACATGATCTTTAAAACTTATATGCGCACTATTTTCTATTTGCAAAATGGAAACAACGATCATCTTTTTTCAGACTCACAACAACAAAACCAGCGCAATGTTACCTAAGCAAGAAACACACATCTCCACCCAAGAAACGACCAGGGAACTCCACTAATCCAGAGTCACCCCGTTTACCAGGAGTGCTATAGCAAGTGCCCCTCTCTCTCTCTCGGCAGCACTGTTCATTTTGCAGGCGCATGCTCAGAGCAGGTCGGTTCACTTACTCTTTACTATTTTTACTCTTTTACTTGTTTCAGTCATTTGACTGTGGCCATGCTGGAGCACCGCCTTTAGTCGAGCAAATCGACCCCAGGACTTATTCTTTGGAAGCCTAGTACTTATTCTATCCGTCTCTTTTGCCGAACCGCTAAGTTACGGGGACGTAAACACACCAGCATCGGTTGTCAAGCGATGTTGGGGGGGGGGGGGACAAACACAGACACACAAACATATACACACACATACATATACATATATATATACAAATATACGACGGGATTCTTTCAGTTTCTGTCTACCAAATCCACTCACAAGGCTTTGGTCGGCTCGAGGCTATAGTAGAAGACACTTGCTCAAGGTGCCACACAGTGGGACTGAACCTGGAACCATGTGGTTGGTAAGCAAGCTACTTACCGCCTGAATACATCCATCCACCATTTTACAAGTACCATCCTTCTCACTCTCACTTTCTTTTCCAAGTGGAAGTTCAAAACGTCGATGAGGGCTTGGTCGAAAAGTAAAGGATGTCTTCAGCGGTTTTAGTCGCTTTCGTCACAAAAACTTCTTCATTATAACCACCAGACAAAGGAAAACCACATGGCTTTCCTGGCCAAAACAAGTAGCAAGAGAATCTTAATGATGGACTTAGCTGATAACCGTCTCCTTCCTACACATGATAGCAGTTGTTTGATATAACTACACAGGTCAGCAAAGCTAAAGCAGTGTACGAATGCGTGCTGGATGGTTTCGACGCTCAGCGTGCATCTCGAGCAGGAGCAGCTGGTCACATGACCGTGCCTGTGGAGTTTATCCCAAACCAGAAATGCCCATCTCCGCCGATAGCATTGCAGAACCAGAGATTTCTGAATATTAACCATGAGCATTATAAGTCATTACATATTCAGTTCTCCACGTAGAGGATGCTGACAGTAAATGAACAATGTTGCCAACGGGTCCACAGAAAAACGAAGAGATGTTCCATTCAAGTCAGCCGGGAAGAGGAGGGAGGCATGACGGTAACAGGTGATAACAGGTGACAAATGCGATGAAGGCATTCGCCAGCTCCACCTGACCCTTCAGGGAAAGTTTCCTCTCAGCCCATTTCTGGGTGAGACTAGTTATCTTGTGCATCACCTCTTCCCAGTTCTTGTCCATTCTGGAGTTCTTGACCAAACCAAACAATTCAACCGGTTCGTCCTCCCAGAAGCCAACGATAGTTAAGCAGCATGAACATCCATCCCCAGATGTCGAGCTACAGGACCCCGGACTTCTCCGGGTTAATCGTTACCCCTGTCGCCGCCTCCTATTCCCATCGATTAGAGTTGATTATCTTCTTGGTATAAAGATGTTCAATGAAAGTGCTGAAGCAAGAATACGTATAAACGCAGCGGTAAACATTATTCTTTGAATCAAAAACCTACCGGTGTGTGTGTGTTTGTGTATGTGTGTGTGTGTGTGTGTGTGTGTGTGTGTGTGTCTGTGTGTCTGTGTGTGTGTGCGCGCGCGTGTGTGTGTGTGTGAGAGAGAGTGTGTGTGAGATTGTGTGGGCCTGTGTTGGTATGTTTGGTCAACGTATATTAGATGGGAACATCATTGGCAAAACTCTGCTCCCCAAATAAATTCAATGGCGGTACTCTTTCTGCACCGAGACGCAGATACTCCCTTGTTATTCTGAGCTTACAAATGCAACAAACCAAGGATTTGTCTTTTAGACATTTCCGCCGAACAATGCTTAGTATTCACTGTCTGTGATGCTACGATATTAAAGACACGAGTCTCAATCCCAACTTATTCAAACTACATCATCATCATCATCATCATCATCATCATGAGCAGCAGCAGCAGTAGTAGTAGCAATCTTATCCTCAGCATCATCTTTATCATCATCATCCCACACACCAACATTAGCTAATTTTATATTCACCACCACCACCACCACCACCACCACCACCACCACCATCACCAAAAAGCTCCATGAATGAAAATATCTGTCACATAATTTCCGCCATGACCACCACTACCAAGAATGCCACGACACTACTACCGTCACCACCACCACCACCACCACCATTATAGTACTGTACTAATTCTACCGATTCTTCTTCTCCCCTCCTTCACCACACACACACCTGACCACCATCACCACCATCATCACCACACTGGCCACCTTCATTTGTTTAGGCAACAGCCATGG
>NC_142934.1:95898578-95913578 GCF_046866305.1 Octopus bimaculoides | reverse complement strand
ATACATACATACATACATACCTCACTTATATACATCTACACGGAATTTAATAATTCATAGGTTGTCTTCTGTAACTTCCATCGAGTGTTTATCGTCTGGTCGCACCAAAGTATTGAAAGTGTTTGCAACTCGAGGCGACGCGGTAACGTCTACGCGGTCATTTGTCTGGCAAGAAACAGCAGTGAAAATCTCTCTGAAATAACTCTATTATATTTAGATAAGGAAGGAAAGATTGTATTCTATGGTTGTAGACTTAGCCACACTTGAAAACTCATTGAATTAAGCATGATTATCATTTGATTTTGTTTAGAGGTGTTTGAAATCATAGTTGATTCGGAATTAAACGGCAACAGCCATTTCCTATGGGACAAACAAACAGCACATAATAATAAGTAAATGCTACACCAGAAACCCCAAATGATTTCAGAAACAAGGGAAATTTTGATTCTTTGATTGCCATAACATTTAGTTGTCTTTTGTGTCTTGGAGTCTTGTGAAAAAAATCTCGTTCGAATGTTGTCTTCATAAACAGAAGGAAGTGTTTGCAACTAGTAATAAATTGAGGGCAGCAATGAAGATAGGAGTCCATTATTTTACTTCCTCACAGTCTTAGCAATATTTCAATCAAATTGTTCGGTATCTCCTGCTTTTTACATTTTCGCACACTTTTGTGCACGCGCGCTCACACACAATTAATTGTACGCCCTCATTGACTCCGTAATAATGTCGAACAGGAACAGACATCGCTAAAATAGCCAAGACATTAACGAGTGTCTCATGGCCGGGTAGATGTCTATCGCTTCGATTAGGGCAGTAATTTTTTTATAGACACCCGAGAGATAAAAATACTCAACTGAAACACTGATTGGGATTTGAACTTGCAACGGAATGGAAAGAAAGCAATTTCTGTAATTCATTTAATCTCACTGCTACTCTTTATTCCAAATTTTGTAACGATTTTAATGGTTGTTGCTTTTGAAGTTTTGCCAACGTCACGACCATCGTGTATCATGTGTGTTGTGAATCTAAACTAAATTATCCCCTGTGTCGCTCACTTTTTAAGTTTGTAGGATTTATTTAAGGGATATTTAACAGTTATTTCTTGCACGTTACACTCCCACCAACATAATTCCTCGCTGGTTTACAGTAATAATGGTTTCCAAAATCAGGCAAAAGTCAGACATGTTTTTGGAAGGGAAAGAGTGGAGACCATTGTGTCCAAATCGATATTTAATAAACTTTTATCGAGTCCAAAGGGTTGAATGGTGGAAATGTTCCTTGGTAAAGCTATTTTGTCCACTACAGGTGTATCTGTGTAGTAAGAAGTTCGCTTCTCGATCCGGGTTCAGTCTTATTGTATGGCGCCTTGGGCAAGTACCTTCTACCATAGCTCCTGGTCGACCAAAGGCTTGTGAGTGCATTTGATAAACGGAAACTGAAGGAAACTGTCGTATATATATATATATGAGTGTGTGTGTGTGTGTGTGTGTGTGTGTGTGTGAGTGTGTGTGTGTGAGTGTGTATGTGCAAACGCGCTTTCGTCCCCCATCACAGCTTGAGAATCGGAGTTGGTGTATTTGCGTGCCCTTTACTTAACGGTTTGGTGAAAGTGATGGATATAATAAATACGAGGCTTATAAAGAAAAAAAAGTACTGAAAGCTGATTCATTCGACGCCAAAATTCTTCAAATCGGTGCTCCAGCATGACCGCAGTGTAAGGACAGAAACAAGTGAAAGATAAAAATATAAGAGTGACATGCACAAACATATAAAAACAAACATGCATGCACATATTTGCTCGCGCTCTCTCTCACACACACACTCCTATATAGTTATCCACACATGGCCATTCGCAAAGACACAAATCCACGCACAAAAGTCATGCACACTTACACACACACGTGCATAGACACAAACACACTTATACACACACATACACCAACAAAAAAGATAAGAAAAGAGAAATGTTGTTTCAGGTGTAATTTAACCCCAGGTCAACGTTGATTACGGCAGGACGATGATCAAAGCCATTTCTGACCATCTCGTCTTTAAGTGGATTTCTTGGGTCGATGTTATATAATGTGTCGTTTCTTTGCTTAAGATGATAGGCTGGGTGGGAAGGGGATCGTGCCGCTATTTCTAGCAAATCAAATGACCTTTGAGATGCCTCGAGTTGATTCATCCTTGGATAAGTAGTAGAAGGTCCGAGTGAAAATAATGAAAGAAGGACTGCAACAGCAACAACAACAACAATCAGTGACGACGCTAGATTTGGTGACGCTGATTGGCTGATAAGTTAAAATTCATTTGGTGATCGCACGACCAAGGAGTCGATCTTACAACCCTGCAAATGCGAAGACCAGTGTGTTTTGCTCTGGGTCAACTTCTAGCCTTATGACTATAAATGATTAAACGAATATTGTGTGGAAATTCGTAGGATGGATTGTACCAGTAATTCAAATGGGGTACAACTTTGTCACACATTTTGTCTCGCTGATTTCGTCTAAGATGTCAAGAGTAAAATTGGCTGCCGTGTTTAGCTGTCAGACGTTGAACCAATAATGAAATTGTTGATTGAACAACTGGAATGTCATGGTCGGAAGTGCTTTATATTGGTGAAAAATCGTATGAGGGAGATAGAGAGAGATAGAGAGAGTGAGGAAGCGGATCCAAATGGGATGTTAAAACAATAATTAGAAGAAGAAGAAGAAGAAGAAGAAGAAGAAGAAGAAGAAGAAGAAGAAGAAGAAGAAGAAGAAGAAAAAAGAAGAAGAAGAAGAAGAAGAAGAAGAAGAAGAAGAAGAAGAAGAAGAAGAAGAAGAAAAGAAGAACAGAAGAAGAAGAAGAAGAAGAAGAAGAAGAAGAAGAAGAAGAAGAAGAAGAAGAAGAAGAAGAAGAAAATCACTTTTAACAGGATGTCTTCAGTATGAATAAGTGCAGATGGCAGCGCTGCCGCGCCATCCCCGCCCCCTGGTTGTCCCAGAGATTCTCCAAAACATTCCCACATCAACACATCAGGAACAGTAGAAGTATGTTGAATGATTGTAGCAGAATCGAATAATAAATGGGAAGCATTTCGGGAGATTTCAATCACAAAAAAGCAAAAAAAAAAAAAAAAAAGAGGTAAAGTAATAGATGCAGCCGTGGCTGAATGCTAAGGAGTCTGTTTTCCAGTCACATGGTTTATGGTTCAGTCCCTCTCAGCGGTCTTCGGCAAGTCACTTCTATTACAGCCTTAAGCTGACCAAAGCTTTTTGAGTAGATTTGGTGGACAGATAGACGGAAACTAAATATAAATCTGTCGTATACACACACACACACACACACACACACACAAACACATATATATATATATGCAGTGAGAGAGAGAGAGAGAGAGAGAGAGAGAGAGAGAGAGAGAGAGAGAGAGAGAGAGAGAAAGAGACATATAGAAGGCTAGCCACTACACTTTCTTTATTTCTGTATTCCTTTCTGTGGAAGTGCGTAGGCGCGAAACGTTAAAGATTTATTCACTTCCCGAGCGTTAAACTAATACATCTTTTTGTTATCTACACCACTTGTCTTCGTCTTATGTTCTTTTTTTGTTAATTCTTCCTATATATATATATATATATATATATATGTTTCTATGTGGCCTGCTTGTTTGTTGCACCTTGTTTACCATTTTTGTCCTTGTTCTTTTGCCACATTATGTACCCAGTTATGTATCTATATGTACATGTGGATGAACGTATATACATACATGTACATATATATGCATATACTCATATATTGTTTGTATATATATATATATATATATATATATATATATATATATATATATATATATGACCGCGTGTGTATCGTTGGCAATTTTCTTTCTCCGTCTCCCCTTCTTTGGACTTTTTCTATATTTCTGATGAAGAGCTCCGCTCGAAACGTGAAATCCGCTTTCTTTTCTTTCCTTTCCTGAGCGTTCAATAACACTGTACTTATTCCACGTCCTCGTGTTGTGTTTTCTTATTTTTTCTTGCTTGTTCTTGTTTGAATTGATTGTATATATATATATATATATATATATATATATATATATATATATATATATATATATATATATATATATATATATATATATATATATATATTGCATCGCTGCCGCGCCATCCTCGCCCCCTATAAGTTTCTTTGATCAGAACTAAAGTGGGTCTAAACAACAACAGCAACAGCATCAACAACAATGAGGATAACAACTTCAGCATTATAGCACCCGGTTCTGGTGTAAGCAGAACTAAAAGAAGATGATTTGCATGAATGAAGGAAATTTAGTTTTGAAATAAATGAGAAAAGTGACCTATCCAAACAGTCCGAAAAGTATCAGTCCAACGAACTGTAAATGCACACAACACAGGAGGAATGTCACACATCTTTATTCTAATGGTAGTAACTTCGTAAAAATTGCCAAGGCGGGGTCATTCCTTTCCAAGGCAATTATAGACAACTTGAAGCTGATATAAGCTAGTTAAGCTGTAATATGTGGAGGTTCTCCAAGGTACATCAGATCTCAATTCTTCAAACGTTAATGAATTTGGCTGAAGATTTCCGTAATGTAATTATGTCCACCAGTAAGATAATTGTGCCTATCAGTTTAAGATTGTTTCTATTGAATAGCTTCGTTTAAATCTGTTGTAGATAAATACACCTCATATATACCAACAGATATGACTCCTACCTGTAACCCCTTTAAGAAATCATCGATAATGCAGTCACGTGCTACAATAAAGCACTTAAAAGCTGCTGGATTCAATTATAAGACTTTATAGACCCTCCCCCACTCCGCTGTCTAAAACGGATAAGAGCCGTCACAATAATATTTAGTTCATGCCTTCTTTTTACTTTAGCATTACTTTGCCTTAATAAGTATTTATGTACAACCCATTTAAACAAAGCTATTCGATAGGAACAATATTAAACTGAGTTATAGTTGTCCTGACAATACGAAAAGACTTGATGTGTAAACGTATTAAATTAACTAAGTTCGATAGCACGTATGGAAATTTTCTTGATTTGACATCCAACGAAGTGATAATATGAGGCAAAAGTCACCTCCATAAAAAGAAGAAAAGAATAAAAATACGAAAAAATAAGCATTTCTGTTGTAATGTAAACACTATGTTGCTAATGTAGGAAGGTAAATTTAAATAACGGTATTTTCAACCAAATTTCTTTCAGAAATAGAGAAAAGAAGAATAGAAAACGTTATTCTGTTAAATTGAATTTGAAAGAACATTGTGGGGATTTAAGCCTCACGCGGAATAACCTTGACAGATGTGAACCATACAGAAATATGCACGGCTTGGAAGAACATAAAACTAAAACGCTTTAATAAATTTATAGACGCTAGATCAGAGAACTTTACTCAATGTCGTCACTTTCGTAAGTACTACTTAAATCACAGAGAGGATGGCTCAACACTCAAATATTTATGAAGGACATTGTCTCTCCTGGTGTCGTTATACGTAAATATAAACGTCGATATTTTCAGCTCTATTATTTTAACTTTTTTCAAAAGAACCGAATTGATCAATGTTTAATTATTCAACAGGAGTAATGTCACTATGTATAGTTTTGTATGTGTTTTAAATCACTAACTCTCCTAATCGCACAAAACCCTGTAAAAGTCCTCTCCACTCCTTTAGTCATATTTCACATTCTGTATACAATCTTCCTTTTGTAACTAATCAAAGAAAAACAACTCGTCAATAATATCGATATCTCCTCAATAAAAGCAATAATGTCAATATGAAAAGAGTGTCCTTTACAACATTTTATATCCATAATATAGACATTCATATTATATCATAAAATATTTCAGAAACTAACTAAACTTCTTGGTATACATTTAGCGTGATGCTTTATCATGTATCATGTATTATCACTACCGGAATATACCACTTTATATTTGTTTCATAAAATCAAGCTCAGTACATTTGTTAGTAAATTCTTGGATATGCTGATTGATTTCCTTTAATGTTGATAATTGAAATAAAAGACACTTTGCTGAAGAAGTCGAATATAGCCAAAATACGGTTCTTGCTTTTACCAGTTGACGATAAAAGACCCGATCCTTTCCAGTCATTCTTATTTGATTGAAGTTATCTCGCTTGCTGGTATTTTAGATTCTGAATTTTCTTAAAATTAGTTCTTTTATGACAAATTGTTTGGCTAATCTCATTTGGTCAAACTATTTCAGTTTCCTTTCTCTATTTATAGTCATCTCAATTCTCCCTTTAAAGCAATTATAGAATGAAGAAATCTTGTCTGAAAAACAGAAACATGGAACAGCAGTAGAAATATTAAATGATATGTTTCTGTCGCAACTTTTAAATAAATATTGTTTGTTTAGATTTCCAGCTTCGCCTCCAAATGAAAAGATGTTTCGCTGAAGAATCTGTCATTTATTATGATGAGTGTAAAAGGCTGCTGAGTTAATGTTACGTTCTTCAATCTGTGATATTTTGTTTTTTTACTTATGATGACATCACCACGACTGTTAATGTGATATCATAGACAGTCGAGGCGTCATATTCCGAACAACATCTCAGCAGTTAGCCCCCACCCCCTCTTTTAATCACAAATAAACACACAATACAGCATTGTTCAGGGATCAGCAACAGTTCTGTTGCTAAACAATAAATAACCCAAACCTCGTCGCCACCAAAGTTCTCCAATTTATTCTCAAAGACCTACACATCAACACATTCCTACCTCTCAACTAAATACAATCTGTTTATTTTCTCTATTTCTCTTATTCTTATTACGATATATTCAATATCGTTGTAGGATTAAATGTGCTCCACCTCTCGGCAACTCCACCATTCACTTCTGCTCCTACTCCTAGCGTCACTTCTTCAAACACTGCACTAAACTCTTCTATGAATTCTTCCTTCCCAGGACGCATTCCTCAGTATCTACATCCCTGTTCTTCTCGACATCTACCTACAGAAGTTATAGCTTTAAATAAGACAAGGAAAACGTCTCAAAAATATGCAGAATTTAAGGGAAGCTATTTTAGACACAGTCTTTCATTTTCTCCTCTTTTGTACACAATTTCATGAGTTGCATGTAATATCTCTGTTGATTCTAAACTTGTCCGGAAATTAGAAAGTTATATCAGTCTTGTTAATATTTTCCTACACATACATACGCACACGCACATACTTTTATATAATATATAGACCTATATTTATTTCCATACATATACAAAAAATATAAGCACGTATATATACACACATATACATATATATATATGTTTATGCTTACGTACATACACACATAAAGATATATATATATATATTTTACATATATTTATATGCACAAACATATAGATTACAGTCCCGTTATGCAAACATATATATATATATATATATATATATATAAATATATATATATATATATGTGTGTGTGTGTATGTGTATGTGTGTATATATATGTATATATATATATATATATATATATATATATATATATATATATATATATATATATATATATATATATATATATATATATATATATATATATATATGCACATGCACATATATTTATATATATGCATGCATCCATCTCGCTCTTTCTTTCTGTCGCTCTCCCTGTATATATATATGTATATATATATACATATATATATATATATATATATATATATATATATATATATATATATATATATATATATATATATATATATATATATATATATATATATATATATATATACATATATATATATATATATATATATATATATATATATATATATATATATATATATATATATATATATATATATATATATATATATATATATATATATACGTATACGTACCTGTATGTGTGTGACTATCTCTGTATTCATACAGTCTCCACATACAAGCGTAGACATATTTGTACGTGCATACACACTTTTTATGTATGTGTGTCTGTGTGTTTGCGCGCGCGTGTGTTCGTAAATATATGTATGTATGCAGGATACATTGGTGCATATCAGAATGCATATGCTTTCAATGTTTCAAATAATTCAATGATATGACTAACGCTTTCTTAGTAAATGCTTGGATGGTTGCATAGATATGCAAATATTGTGATATGCAGATATTCGCATCTGCATATGTAGAGAGATATATAAATGGCAATGTAAATATGCGTTGATTCCGATAGATGTCTTGAACAAATCTTCCTCAGCTTAATTTGGTTACTGCTTCTTAAGTATGTGATGAGCGATACATTTCTGACGGATGGATAATCTATGTTGGAAAGGTGAGATGTACAAAGAATGAAGAAAAGCAATATGTATATAAAGCATCTGTAGTTAGAGATAATAAATACATACAATGTCTCCGTGTTAGTTTTCCTCCTTACGGATGTACAGCATTACAAGAAAAGAAAAGCGGTGTAAGATATTAAGCTGGAATATGTAAGTTGGTTGAAAAGAGTTTAGCAAAGATGGAAGAGAGGCGTCAGTGGTTTAAATAACATCAATGATTAGTGCAACGAACTACCAGCTGTCTCACACCCAACCATCACCATCGCGCCTGTATAACTCCATGTCTACAGCCAGAACAGAAATACCATAAAAATGTCAATTGACAATGGAAAATTCCAGGATTTCCATTCTACTCCCCAAATATACACAACGAAGAAGTGGCCATCTGGAGCAATTAGTTTTGTTGCTGGAATCTTGTAGTTTGACTCACAACCTACCCACGTGACATACATTTACTCGAACTGAAGTATTATACAACAACACAAGTTCAACAACAACGGGGAAAAGAATCAGCTTGAAATAATAGCCAACCCCCCTCTTTGTTATCTTTAAACGTTAGGAAATGGTTATATGTAGAATAAATTAGTATTTGGGGACACTACACTTGAAAAAAAAAAAAAAAAGGACAGGATGGTTTTGGCTTCAAAAATCCTTTGGTAAAAGATTTGACAGCTCAAAGTTGATCTGTAGTTAAATGATCCTTTCTATTATAGGCACAAGACCAGAAATTTCGAAGAAGGGGGTAAAACTGATTATTCTTGTCCATTCTGTTTCAATCAACCGAAGAAAGCGACCAAAATCTACAACTGAGGCATCGCTTTTATTTAGTATTTCTGGAGGAAGCTTAACCCGCAAACAAGGACAAACTCGTGGCTGTTCCAGTCTCTTAAGCCATACAGAATAGAAACCGACAACATAATCAGAAGTGGTTGCAAACAAACCACAACAACGATCTGGTTTTAGATGCCATGTCTGGCACCAACATTATTATGCTCTTTCGTGGACAAGGTAAAATGCACGACCAGCCATCCAGTTCTCTGATTCAACGCTTGAGCCTTACGCAATTACTTAACCTGCCATCTTAAATACGATATTTCATGCGACTTCTTAAAAATGCAAGTAACCGGTAACCAATCATATGTCATTTCGTTATGACATTATGTTTGATGGTGCTGGTTACAAAATGTTTCAGTCTCGCATGATAAACACTATCTCTCCACCATCACTGCCACCTTATTGTAATATCTCCAAGCGACTGTTTACCGGTCACACACCCATGACATTTTGCACATTTCATCCGCTAATTATGATTACTATTATAGTTATTGAGCAACTCTGGAATTCCTGAAACAGCTGTCGAGTTAACGAATTACATATTTTCTTCCTATTTTCTTCCACGCATTTATTCTGTATTAAAGTGTGATCCATGGAAATCATTTTCATATCCAGCCGATCTCTTTTTATTTCCGTTTCCACTTCATATCTGTTCGATTCGGATTACTCTTCTAGCCATTCTAAACGGCGCCGGCCTTGCTCTGGACGAAGAATTTCGAGCTTATGTTCAAATCCGTTTGAGCACTACTATGTCTTCTTCGCGGGTGTTAGGTTTTGGAATCTAACACCCTCGATAGTCGAGGAATTACTGTGTGTATATATATATATATATATATATATATATATATATATATATATATATATATATATATATATATATATATATATATATATATAGATAGATAGATAGGGAAGAAGATTTGAAAATGCAGCGGTCTTTTAAAGATGTTTATTGACTTGGCCGGTTTCACTTTTTTTTTAAAACTTTCAAAAGTAGCCTTTGTTGTGTTAAAATAATGGTTACCATAGATGTATTAAAATACAGTTATATAGTCTTTGACTATGATGAGAAAATGTTAAGAAATAGAATCTTTGACAATGATAAGAAAATGTTAAAAGAGGCTTTTTGTTTAAACAGTTTACATAAAAGTGTTCAAAATAGGAAGTGAAATAAATTCATAATTATTTATAAGTTCATCAAAAATCATGATTGTTCATAAGCATATATACAGAAAGAATTTGTAGACGGTATTTGATAGGAGAAAGTGTGTATTGCTTAGTCTAAGCTTCGTCTTAAATCATATTTTTAAGTATTTATACAGAATTTTAGGGGAATGACCAACCTTTTTTCTTTATCTCCAGTCTTGAGATGAAGAAAAAAGGTTGGTCATTCCTCTAAAATTCTTACAAACAATTATTATTTCTGATGAACTTTTGACTAAGCAATACACACTTTCTCCTATCAAATACTGTCTGCAATTTCTTTCTGTATATATGCTTATGACTTATAAACTTATGAACTTATAAATCATTACGAATTTATTTCACTACCTATATATATATAACATACATATGTTATGCTAGAAATAGACCATATACGGTCAAACCACACACACACACACACACACACACACACATATATCCATGCGTTTGTATATATATATATATATATATATATATATATATATATATATATATATATATATATATATATATATATATATATATATATATATATGTATATATATATATATATATATATATATATAATGGCTAAGTTCTTTTACACGTACCATACTTCCCTAAATGGCATTCTAAGAATTAGAAAACTCCATATAACCACGGTTACTAATACGTAATGACTCGATCCGCAAGAAATAGCAGCCAAATCTCCTGCAAATCTTGTCCTACTGATGTAGATTGAAAAGGAAAAAGGAAATTTTTGCGCCTCGACTTTTGTTTGAAGATAATTCTATTTGATTAGGACTGACGTCAGGCTAAACTATACTACCATCATCCCCATCATCCTCCTCCTCCTCCTCATCATCATCATCACCATCATTACCACCACCATCACAACCGCCATCATCACCGCCACCGCCGCCACCGCTGCTGTCGCTACTTAAACACAAAACCAAAATGTTAAGATACCAATTAATACGCATATACTGCCAAACATACACATAAACATTTGCTTGCAGAACACATACTTCCTACTTCATCTTCTACACCCCTGCCTCGCCCCCACACCACCGCCTCCTAACATATACAAATTAGTAGATAGACTCTCCTTAATCTCTGCTCCAACCCCCCTCCTCCCACCCAAACAGACATACCAGTCTTATCTGATGCCATTGCTTCCTTTATACACAAATGATAAGAGCCAGCGACCCAATGACTGTCCACTTCAGCGTTTAGTGTCTCCCAGAAACACTTCCAGCTCCCAACCACATTCCCAGAGTACAGTCATTGTAGCTACCACCACCACTGCTAATATTACTACTACTACCACCACCACCACCACCACCATCACCACCACCACCACCACCACCACCAATGCTTCTAATAATAATATGAACAGTTCTACTACCACCCACTGTCACTACTATCACTACAGCCACCATCATCACTACTACAAACCCCATTTCAATTGCCACTACTATCACTGCTACCTCAACTATCACACTTTACTACTACTACTACTACTACTACTACTACTACTACTACTGCTGCTGCTGCTGCTGCTGCTGCTGTTACTACTACTACTACTCGCCAATACCAGTTTCCAGTTTAAAGACTAATTAATTGTTCCGTCAATATGCCAACAGTCAGTAAATGTTTCTGACAAATTAGAAGATCGGTGAGAAATGGTGGGGAGGGGGAACACGCGGTGAAGAGGGTATTGAGAAGGGTGGGGGAGTGATACAAGGTGGGTGGGAGGGTTAAGGTTTGGATAAAGGGGTCAGATAGAGTAAAGGGTGGAGAGAGGAGTGGATAAGAGGTAATCCAGAAACACTGCTAATCTGTATTCTGTAAGGAATGTAACCATGGAGGGTGGTGGTGGTGGTGGTGGTGGTTTTGGTGGTGGTGGTGGTGGTGGTGGTGGCGCCGGCGGTAGTGTCGGGATTAGTTTTAGTGATTTGGTGGTGACATTATTGGTTTGTATTGACTAGTTGTGGATAATGGTGTTGGTTTTAGTGGTAGTGTAGATTATGGTGTAGGCTGTAGTGTTTTGGAAAAAGTAATATCAGTTGAGGTGTTGCTGGGGGAATGGTATTGGTTATAGTGCTGGTGGTGATGGTGTTGAGAGTGGTTGTAGTTGTAGCTGTAGTACTCATTGGGATCAATGGTGATGGTAATTCATTTTGGTAGTGAGGATAGTGGTTGAAATTACGATGGTATGAGTGATGGCTATTTTAAAAAAAGATAGTATAACTCATAGAATATAGTCGTGGTGCAATATGCGACATAGCTATGGTTGAACAGTTAAGAAGTTTGTTTTTCTCACTGAAGCTGTCCCTGGTTTAATACCAACAGCGATGTTTCAATTGTTAAAGCTGGACTTTCTCATTTCAATGTTTTTCTATCAAAGACGTTTGGTAACTGCCTTCACAATCACTGAGTGATTGTCATGGAATTTTCGTGGAAAAATACAAAAAATGGATGCTAGCTGCCATCACTTGAGTATTTTGGTAACAAGATACCATCTTTCGGTTCGATACCAACAAGTTCGCTTACTTTGCGAACGTAAAGCGCCGAAATAGATACCACCAAGTATTTTGTCCAGCAGGACAAATATCGCCAGCCATATTCGGTCAACATTTTAACAATTCTGATAATCTTCCGCTTTATTTTCTAATTAAACAACCATTACAAACCAATATTCAATACTCTTTCGGAATAATAAAACGCTTACGTATTTCTATATCGAACTGATAAAGTATGTGTGTGTGTGTGTGTGTGTGTGTGTGTGTGTGTGCGTGCATGCGCACGTGTGTGTGTATGTGTGAGAGAGAGAGAGCGTGTGTATTTATAAAGCCAAAATCATCCGTAATCAGAGAGACCTATAATCAAAGACGTTCCACTCGTGACCATTCAATATTGTATACAAGTATAATCATCAACATCATCGTCAACATCAACATTTCATTTGTACCAGAATGGGAATTGAGACCAACAAAATCCAGAGAAAAACCGATTATGCTGCTCTAAAAGAATTTACCAATATCTTATCACCAAGAATTTCCACGATAAAAATATGACGATACAAAATTCCTGACAGAAGATAAAGTTGGTAATAAAGAAACTCTTTGACAATCATAAGAGTAATCTGTGACACAGCAATTGCTTGGACAATTGTAAAATAAGAACCAGATTCAGTAATGGCAGTCGCGTGGGTAGCTGCTAGAATAAGAATAACCTGAGCAAAGTTCAGAAAGCTGCGACCTCTGCTGGTGACAAAGGGTCTCTCGCTCAGAGTAAAAGGTTGACTGTATAATGCATATGTATGAACAGCTATGCTACATGGTAGTGAAACATGGGCCGTGACTGCTGAGGGCATGCGTAAGCTCGCAAGGAATGAAGCCAGTATGCTCCGATGGATGTGTAATGTCAGTGTGTATACACGACAGAGTGTAAGCGCCTTGAGTGAAAATCTGGACATAAGAAGTATCAGATGTGGTGTGCAAGAGAGACGACTGCACTGGTATGGTCATGTGATGCGAACGAATGAGGATAGTTGTGTGAAAAAGTGTCACACCCTAGCAGTTGAAGGCATCTGTGGAAGAGATATACCCAGGAAGACCTGGGATGAGGTGGTGAAGCACGACCTTCGAACATTGGGCTTCACCGAGGCAATGACTAATGACCGAGATCTTTGGAAATATGCTGTGCTTGAGAAGTCCCGACAAGACAAGTGAGACCATAACCATTGGCCTATGCCAGTGGTGTAACCAGCCAACTTATGCGTACCTTTCTTTCATTGGACACTAAACTTTGCTTGCGAAGACCTGTTGAGGCAAGTGAAATCACAATCAAAATCAAATTCACTGATGTGGCCGATGACAGCACCGCATCACTGGCACCCGTGCCAGTGGAACGTTACAAGCACCATCCGAGCGTGATCTTTGCCAGCGCCGCTGACTGGCTCCCGTGCCGGTGGCACATAAAAAGCACCATTCGAGCATGATCGTTACCAGCGTCACCTTACTGGCACTTGTGCCGGTGGCACGTGAAAAACAACATTCGAGCGAGGTCGTTGCCAGTGCTGCTGCACTGGCTCCTGTGTAGGTGGCACATAAAAAACACCATTTGAGCGTGGGCGTTGCCATTACCGCCTGACGGGCCCTCGTGCCGGTGACACGTAAAAGCACCCACTACACTCTCGGAGTGGTTGGCGTTAGGAAGGGCATCCTGCTGTAGAAACTCTGCTAGATCAAATTGGAGCCTGGTGTGGCCATCTGGCTCGCCAGTCCTCAGTCAAACTGTCCAACCTATGCCAGCATGGAAAGTGGACGTTAAACGATGACGTTATATATATTTATACACAAACGCACATACACTAATACATATATACATACAAAGATTTTGTGCATAAGTATGAGTATACACACACACACGCACGCACACACACACACACACACACATACACATATACATACATATGCATGTGGTGTCTGTATGACAAGGGTGGTACGTGGTACTGCATCTCTCTATGACAAAAGTCGACCTCGGTGGAATTTGAACTCAGAACGTAGAGACGGACGAACTAACGGTAGGCATTTTTGCCCGACGTGCCAACGATTCTACCAGCTCACCGCCATCTTGTACTAACATTAACATTGATTTCCCCCTTCATAATCCTA
>NC_142934.1:95856078-95893578 GCF_046866305.1 Octopus bimaculoides | reverse complement strand
TGGCAATACTATATTTAGCACTTACGAGAAATTTATAAATATTCGTATACACACACACACACACACACACATAGATAGATAAATAGATAGATAGTGAGAAAGAGAGAAAGAGAGGGAGAGAGAGAAAGAGAAAGAGAAAGAAAAAGACAGTGCTAGGGCTAAATTTGACGATATTTTATGTACATTTTTCAGGAAGATTTTGATGTAGAGGTGGACAGTCAACGGTACTGGAGTGAACAAAAATTTAAGCTGACATGGAAGACCAAATGCATCTGAATATTGGAAAAGAGTTAACTACATCATGATGATTCGCATCGGACATCATGTTGCCGACATTATGACTGCTGCTCAATGCTCTGTGAACACTATAAACGCTGAAAGACGTTACATGGACAGCTATAATGGAGACCACGAAGCTGTGTCCAGCTGGAAGGGATATAACAGCAGATCTGGCTGCCCCTTGACACGGCAGAATTCATTTCATACAACGATTAATGAACATAGCCTTAGGTTCAATTACGATAGCAATGTTAAGAATCTAGAGGCTATCGTTAATCCATGGCTGGGGAGCGTTACTACATGTAGACCATATGTGTGGCAGAAGGATTCAACTCTTTGCCGTATTTCCGGAGAGAACCAGAAGCGGCTGTCGGAGAATTCCTATAACCTTACACGCCTCAATTTCCCCCTCTTCTAATTCCCCCGCTTGTGATCCCATGGATTACTATGTGTGAAGCATGGTTGAGAAAAGAATCAACCGTTGTGTCTGCAACATCAAGACTGTGATGAAAGTGATCAAGATGAAGGAGGTGTTCCAAGACCTACTCTGTTGCGCAGTGAGGAAACCATGCGCCAGATTCCGGAACAGTATGAAGGCCAGGGTGAAAGGTGAGGGCGGATACTCTGAGTAAGCTCTTATCACCCAGCGGTTATCTAATTGGTCTAGGTTGACGTTTTAAAATACTTTTATTTTCTTGGATGGAATATTGTATTTTCTTTTCCTTTTATGCAAACTGTCAAGTGTAGCCCAAACACACACACACACACACACACACACACACACACACACACACACACACACACACACACACATAAATCAAATACTCACCTACAGATTTATATACACGCGCACACAAGACTTCCAAATCATTTTTCACTGTGGACGAAATACCTTATATTTTGTGTCGCAGCAAAATCAAAAAGGAAAATACACGATCTTATTTCTTGTGTCTTGGGTTATATTTCTTCCTCCTTTCATAGAATATTCTAAAGAATCTAGTGAACCATCTCAACTGGTTTGATTTTACTTTCTTTGTTGCTTGCTTCTTTGTAACACTTGTATAGCAATTTCCTAGTTAATGCAGTAATTCTTTTACCAGTATTAATTCTGTACACTTGTTACCCCATCATGGCATCTCAGTGTCAAGCAGTCTCAGATCTCGAGCAAATAACTATAGATAGCAGAAGCGAACAGAAGAGAACGATGTTGCTGTGGAATCATAAGAAATTTTTTATCATCTTTAAAAAGCTTCAGGCGAAAACAATTATGTCCATCTAAAATCGAAATGAACAGAGCATTTCAAAGCAGTGAAAATATGGAATATGTGGGTTATTACAACGGCGCTCAACGTTCAATCCGTTGTCTCGTAAATCGCGCGAAATTTATTGAATTTGTTAAAGCAGGTTTCATGTTGAAGTCACTGAAAGGCTTGCCGATTTTCATAGATGGGTTCAAAAGACCTTCAAATCTCCATGGCATTCAACTAATAGAGGAATAAATAAACGCTGATACCCTGGTAACATCGGGATTTTCTTTACATCTGAAGAGGTATTCATTAATAGTGATAAATGTCCTGGAAATCTACTTCTTAGTGGAGACCAATATGGAATGGTGTAGAAGCGTGTTTCCTGAAAAACATTTACCTAAAAATAGATGTAAAATGAAAAAAAAAAAACAGCAGGACATAAAAGTGAAAAATATATTTTGTAACATGGTTAAGAGAAAAATCTCACCGGAGACTTGAGACTAAAACCATTTCTTGTTTGTTATTCTAATAGTCCAAAAGCAATCCATGACATCTTGAACTCCTCTTGTATAAAGATCTATGAGAAAAATTCGGTTTACAAAGAACTTGCTTACTGAATGGGTCGCTGAACTTTTCAGTCTTGCTGTAAAAATAATAATTTCCAGCACAAACTGGTTGGCCTAATTTGCATAATTGTGCATAATAGTGCTTGATTTGTAAAGGTGAATACATTTACAAAGTTCAGTAGAACGTTTCTAGGTAACCCGAAATCTAAATAAAATCTGAATTAAATAATTAAATAATTAAACGTTGTTGGTACGTGCGAATTTGCGAATTTGTTACTTCTCGTCTTTAGACCACAAATAGCAAAACGCTTCTCTCTGGAGAGAAAATTGTCTACTTTATCTGATGGAAGTCAACAAAAAATAGAAACTAGTTCGATCGATCCCGTTTTAATTCTCATGGAGACAAAATAGGTGGCGTATCACAGCGTTTATTTTTTACAGCGAGGCTAAGATTGTAAGTTCATTAAATAGCTATACATTATATTTGAAAATTTCAATAAATATTGTCTAGCTATAGATACATGCATACATACATACAAACATACATGCATTCATACATATGTGTATATATGTATATATGTATATATATATATATATATATGTATATATATATATATATATATATGTATATATATATATATATATATATATATATATATATATATATATATATATATATATATATATATATATATGTATGTATATATATACGTACATAAATATACATATACACACATATATATATATGCATTTATATTACATACATACATATATATATACATATATACACACATATATAAATGCATATATACGTATATTTATGTATGTACGTGTGAGTGTGCACGCACGTAGGCATGCATACATACACATACGTTCACACGCACACACATTGCTATATGTATGTATGCATATACATATGCTAATCTGCCTCACACGTTATCGATCCAACAGTTCAAACCAGGAGAAAGAAAACGCGTTGAGAGAACGACAGAAAAATTTTTAAAGGAAAAACGAATGAAAGCAGCCACACCAAAGAAAAACATTTAAAAATGATTAAAGAAAACGAATAAATAGGTAAGTAAAAGAAAACGAACTTGCTAAGACATAAATAAGCAAGATGAAAACGTAAAACAAATAAAGAATATATATAAAAATATATAAAACTATATAATAAAATGGAACCAAAACAAACCAAAGAAAACAGAAGATAAAAATAACTTGGAAAAGCTGTCTGCAATAACAAATCGATAAACGCAAAGCAAGTAAGAAATTGGTAGGAATCATAGACTGCCACAAAAATTTGTAGCAATCAACTGAAGAATGCTGAAGAAAAACTACGCGAAAAGACTACGCAAATGAGATAATGTTGGAGAATGGCGCAATGAAAACTTCATAATCATCGTAATGTACCGATTCCACTCGAACCAAAGACTTTCACTTGTATGAAACTGCCATTTTCAGTATTCAGATCACGGCAGGTTATAGATGGTAAAAGAAGAAGAAAAAAAAATGCTTTCTTTGGTGATGTAAAGAGCAGGCGAATATGTTTTTGTGCTTTCTTTTGTATAATAAGCATGTATATATATATATATATATATATATATATATATATATATATATATATATATATATATATATATATATATATCTTTCTCCCTTTCTTTTTTTGGCGTGTGTGACTATAAACACATTCGTACACACACAAACACACACACACACACATCGGTGCGTGGATACTGGAGAATGGAGAAGTTATTTTGCGTTACTCTGTTCCATTTTATCTCCAGTTTTCTCTTTTAACACCTTCTGGAATAAGATGTAAGGAAACAACAAGCATATGAACACACACACACACACACACACACACACACACACACACACACACACACACACACACACACACACACACACACACACATATTTACACATATACGCAGAAACATATATATCTATACCTTCTGGAATTCCCTGCATGCATACACACAAATATATATATATATATATATATATATATATATATATATATATATATATATAGATATATATATATACATATATATATATATATATATATATATATATATATATATATATATATATATATATATATATATATATATTTATATACGTATATGTGTATATTTATATATATATATATATATATAAATATATATATATATATATATATATATATATATGTGTGTGTGTGTGTGTGTGTGTCTGTGTGTGTATATACGTGTGTGTGTATATACGTGTGTGTGTATATGTGTGCCTGTATATATGTATAAATGTATGCAATGCTGAATCATGCAGTTGGTGTTAATATTTCGGGTGCCAATCTACCCAATTTCTAATATGTAATTAAGTAGCAATGGACAAAAAGACAGGAAAAAAAAGGCCCTTAATATTGTTCTTTGCGAAATCAATTGTCTTGCTGATTCTGCAGTAGAAACAACACGCATACACGCATGCGCATTCAGCAACACATTAACAGAAACAATAACACGTACGAACACATATATGCACGCACGCACACACACACACTTTCACACACACACACACTCTCTCTCTCTCTCTCTCTCACACACACTCACACACACGCACATAGACACACACAAGAGTATGTGTAGACATACGTTTAATGTTTCAGTTAAACGTTGCTGATTTAGCAGAATTGGGATAAAAAGTTCATTCCGTATAATTGTCTACCGAAGGTTATAATGGTGGATGTACCCGTTTTGATCGAGATGTTAGGGTGTTTTCTGACTTAGAATTGGTTGTTGCCATTCCTTTACTCGTAGGAACCTCAATATTTTCTACTTCCGTATACTGTGCTTTCGGGTTAGAGGTTAACGTGGCCCGAGGCCATTGGTCGTCTAGTAGCATTTTCTGAAAGTCATGTTGTTGTTGTTGTTGTTGCTGTTGGTGGTGGTGTTTTTGTTATTCTTGTTCACAATATTTGAAGTGCTTCAGACCGTGGTTTTTACGAGTTTGTCACAACTTTCATTATTCAACATTTGTTTCTTTTTTTTAAAGATGCGTTAATTTAAGGCGATTTGGTTGCTATTTTTAGTAGGTCATGCATGCACGCTCGCTCCTTCGTACACTCATCAACTCCACGGAGTCTGTTATGTCTGCTGAAAAGATTTCTCTAACAATCTCAAATTCCGTCCAACATTAATCTCGATATTTCACAAAATCTTTCAATGTATAGAATCAGCTTGGATAAATTATGGACGGATCACAACAAATGTGTTTCATTGGAGGAAAAAAAAAGAACTTTCTCTGTAAAATATAAACATTTGACGTGTTAATGGCGGTGTGTGCGCAAAAACAGACATAAGTGTACGAAGGAAGAGTACGATACACTTATTGAATGTCATGAAAGAGCAAAAATGGAAAGAAGTCACTGCGGAGGCCGACGTACCTTCAAATTTTGGATGGAAAAGGACATGTGTCCAATGTCAGAAAATAAACTAATGAACAAAGTGAGAGTGATTAGGAGGAAGGGCTACTTAGCTGTGGTAGAGATATCTCGGATTAGTGAGAGTCTGAGAGACCCTGCGGATGAGCTCTAGAGGATGGTTGGAGTTGAAAACAGAAAGGTAGGAGTTGAAAGCAGGGAGGAGAGTAGACAGGAGGAACAGGGAAATGGCGATGGGGCTGTTAAGGATGAGGAACAGGAACGTTATACAGTGAACCCTGCTATTGTGGCGGGTGGACATGCAGGGGAAATGAACCAACGAGATAATGAATTGCTTGAAATTGAAAGATGACTCACCGACTTGATGAATGTTCTGGAAGAAAAAAATCCCCACGAATATGAGAAGGGTAGATAGGAGTATGATGAATAAAGTAACACAAAAGATAAATACTGTCATACCATACATATAGACGGAGGATAAAACACAAACAAGGTATCTTCTCCGAGCTATTGCACTACTTGTTGAGGAGAAATTACAACGTAAGAGAACAAAAAAATTGGTGGAGCAAATGAACCATGGAGTAAACGACGCATTGAAAGGGACATAATGCGGACAAGGCAAGATCTAGGACAAAAATGAGCAATGGTTGAGAGGAAAATTGAAAAATTGGGAAAAAGACCGACTGAGAAAAATCAGAGAAGAAATATAAAATACGGAAGAACGGGTTTGATGCAGTAATAGAGCAGTTAAAACAGAGGATCATTGCAAAAAGCCAGAGGATCAGAAGAATTGTGAACAGAAATAAGCAGTTCGAGGATAACAGATTGTGAAAAAATAACCCGAAGCAATTCTTCCGAATGTTGGAAGGAGACAATGTGGAAAATGTTGTTCCTGATGCAAATAAAACCAAGGAGTTCTGGAGCGGAGTATGGAAAAACAATATGGGGGCATAAAAGGGATGTAATGTGGATAGGAACTATCAAGACATAATTACAAGGAGGAAAGAAACAAAGGAATATTGTCATAGGCATGGGTGATGTGAAAGAACAAGTCGGTAAAGTGCCTAACTGGAAAGCCCCCAGACCAGATGAGATTCATGGCTTCTGGCTGAGGGATGCCACGCGGTGCATGAAAGAATAGCAGCCCAATTGAATGAGTGTGTCCAGGAAGGTACAGTCTCCGCATGGATGTTGATTGGGAGGACAACATTATAACGAAAGATAAAAGAAATAGGAATATTGTGGGAAACGACCGTTCCGGGAGAGACCATGGGTGAACCCGACGGTAGTGGGCATAGATATTTTAGGGATTTTGGAGCTGGATGACATTCTGCACCGAGAAATGAAAGTCAAGGTCAGCGAGGCATAGCAAAAAAGGGTGAAGATGGTGTTGAAATCCAACCTCAATACCAAAAATTTGATTACCGCAATGAATATCTGGGCAGTCGCGGTGGTCGGATATAGTACGTCCATCCTCAAATGGACTACGAAGGAAATATCAACACTGGATAGAAGGACGAGAAATTGATGACGCTGCATGGGACGCTACACCCTAAAGCAAACGTAAACAGAATGGTGGCAGAGGACTAATTAGTTTATACCATTGTATAAAGAGTGAAAGGAGAACACTTGATAAATATTGAAGACCTGCTGCAATATGCCGCGAAAGATATGGTTGTAAATACAGATGAAATAATCGGCAAGGAAGAGTTTAACCAAAATAGCTGAGGAGAAGAGAAATGAAGGCCTTCTTGAAATGAGAATGCACGGACAGTTTGAAAGGAAAACACAGGACGTGAGAACTTTGCACAAAAAGAATACAAGCGCCGCCACGATAAAGTGTGTGTGTATCTTCATTGGCTCTTATGCCGTAAATACCAATATGAAGTAACAGAGAACTGGTGTGAACACGTACCAAGTAAATTTATGCAGGAGGATGGAAAAGTAACAATACTCTGGGACTATGATTTCCAGACGGATCGTTTAATCGAACATCGTTGGCCGGATATTGTCATATTAGATAAGAGAAACAAATACTGTCAGGTCATTGATGTAGCCATACCAAATGACATGAATTTTGTGAGGAAAGAGGTTGAATAAATCACCAAGAACTCCGAATTGAAATTGGAAATGGCAAGACTGTATGGAATGCGAGAGGATGATGTAAAAGTGATACCAGTGGTGATCGGAGTGTTGGGCTCAATCCAATTGAAACTTCAAGACTTCTTAAGGCAACTGGAAATCCCATGCAAGATTGATGTCTTGCAAAAAGCAGACTTACTGGGCCCAGCGCACATCTTAAGGAAAGCAGTATCTGTCTGAGGTCCTTGTAACTTGACATATGACTAAAGACGCCGGTGCATTTTTATCTATACTGTGTTACGAAGGAATAATAATAATAATAATAATAATAATAATAATAATAATAATAATAATAATAATAATAATGATAATAATAATAATAATAATGATAATAATAATAAGGGCTCATACGGCTGTAAAGATCAATTATTGATCAATAAAGCCATAACTGAAGACAGCCGCAGAAAGAAGAAAGGCCTCAGTATGGCCTGGGTGGACTACCAAAAGGCTTTCGACAGTGTTCCCCACACGTGGATTCTGGAAACACTAGCCATAAACAAGGTGGCACCAATTATCATAAAATACATAGAGCACTCAATGAACAAATGGCAGACAGTGCTACAGCTCCAAACAAAAGAGGGACTTGTGAAAAAGAAAGCCATCCCCATTAGAAGAAGCATATTCCAGGGAGACACGCTCTCTCCACTCCTGTTCTGTCTGGCATTCACACCTTTAACAGAATTGCTAAATAGAACTGGATGCGGTTACAAATGCTACGGAAAAACAGTCAGCCACCTTCTATATATGGATGACCTAAAATTATATGCTAAAAACGACAAAGAGCTAGAAACACTACTACAGACAGTACACGGCTTTACCAAGGAAATAGATATGAAATTCGGATTAGAAAAATGTGCCAAAGCAACCCTGAAAAGAGGAAAATTAGTTAAAAGTAGCAATATAACACTAGATAAAGCCAATGAAATAAGAGAACTAGACGAAAGCCAACCATATAAGTATTTAGGAGTCAATGAACTAGATAGGATACAACATACATAAATGAAAGAAAAAATAAAGAAAGAGTACTATAGACGAGTTAAATCAATACTAAAAACAGAGCTCAATGCTAAAAACAAGATAATGGGTATCAACACTTTAGCTGTCCCAGTTATAAGCTACAGCTACAACATCCTTAACTGGACACTAAACGAACTATGTAAAATAGACAGGAAAACAAGAAAAATAATGACAGGATATAGGTTGCACCACCCAAAATCTGACATAGAAAGGCTATATATACAACGCACAGAAGGTGGCAGGGGTCTTATACAGCTAGAAAACTATTATAAAATAACCACCATAGGACTGCAAAAATACCTACTCCAGAAGCAAGGGAAACTAATACAAATAGCCACAAAAACGAGCAAAACAAAAAACTGTTTTCAGTATTTAAGGAAGCTGACAAATACAAACAAGAAATCAATCTACCTAACAAATACGAAGAAGAAGAAGAAGAAACAACAAAAGCTATAAAACAAATGAAATCCAAACTAAAACTAGAACAGCAACGGACCATGATAAAACGATGGCAAGAAAAGCCCCTACATGGTAAATACTGGGCTAAACTAAATGCGAAAGAAATAGACAGAGAAAAATCCCAGCAATGGCTGAGAATCTCAGGACTCAAAGCAGAGACTGAAGGATTTTTAATTGCTGCGCAAGACCAGAGCCTCCCCACCAGAAATTATCAAAAACACATAATGAAAAGAAATATAACAAGTAACTGTAGAATATGTGGAGATCGACAAGAAACAATAAATCATATTATCTCTGGCTGCCCAGTCCTGGCTAAGAAGGAATATATTCACAGACACGACAGAGCTGGGACCTATATACACTGGAAGCTATGCCAACACTATGGAATAACAACAGAAAAAAGATGGTATAAACACACGCCAGAAAAGGTCACAGAAAACGAGAAAGCAACCATACTCTGGGATATGCCAATACACACAAATAGAGAAATTAAGGCAAATAGACCAGATATAGTTGTCAAAGATCATGAAGAAAAAAAATGCTTTCTAATTGATGTATCAATACCAGCAGATGACAACGTTTCTCTAAAAGAAATGGAAAAACTTTCAAAATACAAAGACCTGGAAATAGAGATAACTCGAATGTGGAGTCTAAAATCAGAAACAATTCCTATCATAGTAGGTGCCTTAGGTATAATATAAACATATTCAGACAAATACATAACAAAAATACCAGGACTTACAAATATATATAACATACAGAAAATTGCACTACTGGGTACTGCACACATTCTACGCAAAACACTTTCAATACAGTAAACATAAGAGCACCACAGCAAACCACAGCACATACCCAAGGCACACAGAGCTGCGCTCGGTAGTGAAGTGAAAGCACGTTATAAAAATGAAACTACTGAACAATAATAATAATAATAATAATAATAATAATAATAATAATAATAATAATAATAATAATAATAATGATGGTAAGGATAATACAGCATCGTGGGCATGGGTTGTGCGAGGTGAATAACTATGGAATAACAGCAGAAACACGATAGTATCGCCACATGCCAGAAAAGGTCAAAGAAAATGAGAAAGCAACCACACAATGGGATATGCCAATACATACAGATAGAGAAAACAAGACCAACAGGCTGGATATAATTGTCAGAGATCATCAAGAAAACACACACACACACACACACACACACACACGACGGGCATCTTCCAGTTTCCGTCTACTAAATCCACTCACAAAACTTTGTTCCACCCGAGGCTATAATAGAAAACACTTGCACAAGGTGTCACCCTGTGGAGCTAAAACTGGAACCACTTGGTTTGGGAAGCAAATCATACTACACAGCCACGCCTGCAAAACAGAAAAAGACATTTCTTTTTAGTATTATATTAATTCTCTGTCTGAAGAACTAATAAGAGATGATTTACATGTTTTCCGACATCCATACCTATGTTACTCCTAGTAGTAACGAAACACATGTAATGTGGAATAAATAATACTCCCAAACTTTCGCAGCTTTCTGTTTTAATATCTATCTATCTATCTATCTATCTATCTATCTATCTATCTATCTATCTATCTATCTATCTATCTATGTGTGTGTGTGTGTGTGTGTTTGTGTGTGTGCGTGTGCATGCGTGCGTGTGTGTATCGGATTGAAGGTGATTTTAAAAAACCGATTTTCATTCCTGCAAATCTCGACTAAGAGAACCTACAGAAGTGGACAGTTTTCCTTAAAGGAAACGGTTCCATCCAAAATTAAAATTCTCGAGATAATTTATTAGTTACATGTAATGGATCACATGTGATATGTTGTAATTTTAAAGAATCATTTATGTGTCTGAACTATGTATTGTTGAAACGATCGTAATGAAGGAACAAATGTAATGCAAACACTTCCATTCTTGTATTTATATGTGCGTATATGAGTGTGTGTGTGTGTGTGTATGTATGTGTGCGTGTGTGTGTGACTAACTACATGTGTAACTGTATATTGTATCGAAATTCTTAGACATAGTTCTTGCTGTGTTAAATATACTTTAAGAGATAATAATTAGATGTGTAAGTTAGTTTCTATGAATTATGCATACCTCTATTCAAATCTATGTAAACATGGAATGAAAAATACTATAGTGCATATATCATCATTCCTACACAAGTATTTCTAAACTAGTCTTAGCTGTACAGATAGACATTACATAGAGTAATGATATTTTTACACAGAGAACGTTTTTATAGAAATATTGCTAGACATCCAATTAATGATATCTATTGTATAGATATACATATTCACGTATGTATGCGTGTGATTGTTTGCACGTGTGTATGTGTGTGTGTGCGTGTGTGTGTGTGTGTGTGTGTGTGTGTGTGTGTGTGTACAAATAAACAGCCAGACACACAGACGGACAGAAGAAACCCACAGACATATACATTTTAGATAATTTAAATTCCACTATTTCTAACACAATATCTCTCTACATATTTGCTTACTTGTAACTCTGCGTGTGTGTGTGTCTTTGTGTGTGTGTGTCTTTGTGTGTGTGTGTCTTTGTGTGTGTGTGTGTGTGTGTGTGTGTGTGTGTGTGTGTGTGAGTGTGTGCCTGCGTGTGTTTGTATAATCTCATTGGCTATAATAATGGGTTTTATACATTTAATTGTGCATTACAGACTTACAGCTGTGTTACATATGCATTTTGGGCGCGTTCATGGTTCAGTTTAATCAATCGAACAACTGATCGATTGAAAATATAATGAACTACCTTTATCAAATTTCAACAAATGAGTTACTGCTGACTGGATTCGGCTCTGAAGAAGATATCATTCTAAGGGGCATTCCTTATAGTTTTTTTTCTTTTAAACTAGACATTAATACTTTATAGTTATCTTCGGTGAAACTTGAAGAAGAAAACCGGTCGTCTAAAGAAGAAGTTGTAAGCACTGTGCCACGGCGGCACACTAGCATATCGCGAAGTGTTTCGCTGAATTTGGGAATTGTAGGATATTACATAATTGTGTGCAACAAAAAAGTGCACGAGTTTCCTTTCGTACGACGATGCTTACAATCTGTTTCAAAGCAGTGCTGCAACACAGGATCTGAAAGGAAGAGAACTGACCACCATGACTTGGATATCCTTATAATGTGTCTTACCGCTATTGAGATCCAGGGCAGTGGAAATCGACCTGATCTCTAGTCAAGAGCGCTCCACATACGACCTTCTCAATGATATTTCCTGTCTCTACAATGTATATTTTGTAGATATATCGAAACTAAGGAAAACAGATTCCCTATATTACAAGATTGTCATCTGTGGATGGTGTGTTATACGCGTGCGCCGTTCTTGCGCTTCTACTCTCGCACTTTCCAATTCAACGGGTCATTCGTCCGCATGGTGTCGTCTTGGTATTACTTCTATTACTTGAGTTTGTTGGACTTGCTTCTGTCCGCGTTACTGAATACTTATACGGCATTTTCGATGGGAGACCCATGATGATGATGATGATGATGATGATGATCATCATCATACATATATACAGAAATAGATAGATAGATAGATAAATAGATAGGTAGGTAGGTAGGTAGGTAGGTAGGTAGGTAGATAGATAGATAGACAGATAGATAGATAAGTAGAGAGATAGATAGAGAGATAAATAGATAGGTAGATAGATGGATGGATGGATAGATAGATACATACATGCATACATACATAGAGAGACAGACAGATAGCTAGATAGAATTGATAGATAGATATGTAAATAGATAAATAGATACATAGGTAAGTAGGTAGGTAGGTAAGTAGGTATGTATATATATATATATATATATATATATATATATATATATATATATATATAGATAGATAGATAGATAGATATCAAAAAGAAGACACTGAAAGTGCGATAGTGGGGATATGTTACCAAAGAAGGATGAGGTAAAATGGATAATTGCATAATGTTCCTACAAGCCTTATATAATTATTTCAGCGTTTTCATGAACCGTGTGTATGTCCGAAAAAAACGTTGAATACCATACTTGTTTTTTTGTTTGTTTTTATTATTATGAGATTTTCTTCCTCCTTCAGTTTTGTTTCCATTTCTTTCCGAGTGCCTTCCCGACACCGAGGACAAAGAAACTCACTGTATACATTGAGTTGTCATTAAAATAAACCTACGAGATTGCTCAGTTACAATAATCAAATAAAGTTACGTAAAAAATAAATTATTTACGTGGATGGTAATCGTTCTCACAGCAACAACGTTCTCAATACTTGTGACATTCTAGATATAAAAATATTTTGTACTTCTTGCCTGGATAGAAAGCCGGAGATCATTCTCAAATAATTTTCAGTTTCTGTTTTGATCATTCCAAGTCATCCTATAATCACTGGTATTGTAACCGCCTTGAAATGCCACATTCTTTCGACTTCAATGAAAAAATATTTATATTTTCTGAGCTTGTCAAATTCTTTTTCTGAGATATTATGGTCACAGGGTTTGCTCATGTCAATCAATAAACAAACTTTATTGTTTTCGTCTTTCACAACAATATCTGTGTTACTAGCTTTGATGGTTCTGTCTGGATGTACTGAAATATCACAAAGAATCATTACATTTTCTCCCTCAGTTGCAGCCTCAGGGTGGTGCTTATAACACTTGCTAATCGTTTTGACTTTACAATGCCGACATAGTGGTTTCAAATTTTCGCAGACACAAAGGCCAGCAATTACGGTGCAGGGACAATTACATCGATCCCAGGATTCAGCTGGTACCTGTTTTATCGACCTCGAAAGGATGAAAAGCAAAGCTGACCTCCGTACAATTTGAACTCAACGTAACTCCATCCCCGAAAATGGCTAGCCCTGTGTTAAAGATTCAAACTACTACTACTACTACTACTACTACTACTACTACTACTACTACTACTACTACTACTACTACTACTACTACTACTAAGGCGGCTAGCTGGCAGAATCGTTAGTACGCCGGGCGTAATGCTTAGCGGTATTTCGTCTGCCGTTACATTCTGAGTTCAAATTCCACCGAGGTCGACTTTGCCTTTCATCCTTTCACGGTCGATAAAATAAGTATTTATCAAGCATTGAGGTTCGATGTAATTGATTTACCCCCTCCATCTAAAATACTGCTTGCTTGTGCACAAAATTGAAACCATTATTATTATGATTGCACACACACACACACACACACACACACACACACACACACACACACACACGCACACAAACACATACACTAATGATATTCTAAAAGCTACATTTGTAACCATGGAAACAGGTGATACATGATATTATAAAAATAAAGTGTTATCTCCGTTATTTGTTGTACAGACATATGTTAATTTATGTCTACAGTAAGAAATCAGCCGTGAGTTGTCAGAATTTGCGAAAATAAATAAAGAAGTTGTTCATAAATATTCTGATAGATTAAACTATGCAAATATCAGAGGAAGGCAAGAAACTTGGCGAAGATTTTAAATATAATAAAATAAAACAGGAAATTGAAATAGGAAATTTCATTTGATGCAACAATATTGCAATCTGTCATTCGCGAATCTTTTTCTTGTATGTTTTTATATATCAAGCATACAGAGATAAATACATACAAATAAACAAATAAATAATACATGCATACACACACACACACACACACACACACACACACACACACACACACATATATATATATATATATATATATATATATATATATATATATATATATATATATATATATATATATATACACACACAAGCACACACACGTATATGGTTCAAATGTGTGCAAAAAGTAAACAGAACAAAAGACAGAGACATGTGAGAGAAGATCAAGCAAGTTGTATCAGTATTTGACGTTTCGAGCCTACGCTCAGAAAAGAACGATGTGAGAAAACAGATGCAAAGAGAAAAAATAAAATAATAAATAAATGGCGAGAAAAAAAATAACACATCAAGATTTTATATACATAATCAGTTTATATTTATATAAAAGAAGTAAAAGAAAATGGAGATTGGGAAATTAAAAATTGTTTATAGTTAACAGCAAATTGTGCATCATCCCTTACAGCTGTTTCAATCAATGCTCAGTGAATTTTACGTAAATGTTAAATTTATATGACCTGAGCAGAGGGAAAAAATATACCCTTGGGTGTTTTATATGAGTTTATGGATCCAATATAGCATCCCTTCACGAGGTTAACCTATAATGTATTTATATATATATATATATAAACATAATCAGCCTCATATGCTAAATGAATACACTTCATGTATTTCCCGGGAGGCTGCGATTTGGTGTGGTGGAGAAAACGTTTTTCAATGCACCAATGGTTAAAACACATGAAATACATGGACAGGCGAGATAACTCACCTCTAATCCGATCTAGGAATAAGGGACATTGATGTTTCGCTATTTTTGTGGCTTAGTAACATCACGCACCTTACAGGATCGGAGATGAATTATTCGGCCAGTCCACGACTTCTAAGCACATACTACGCAAGCTATGTGCAGGTATGCCCGTACAATGCATACGCAAGAATACATTGAAAAATGAAAGACAAGAATAATTACTCAACAATACCATAAAGTGTCCATCATATTAATGTAAAATAATTTTTATTAATGTTGAACATATAAACAAACAATTATATATATACACACACACACAAGCACATACACAGACACATACTCACACACATATGCATACATACATACACGTATAAATGTTTGTTTACATGTTCAGCTATAATGAAAGGATAACTATACATATATATATGTGTGTGTATGTATATACATATACATACATAAATACATACATACACACACACACACACATATATATATACATACATGTATTCTTTTACTTTTCTTTTACTTGTTTCAGTCATTTGACTGCGGCCATGCTGGAGCACCGCCTTTAAAATTTTAGTGCAGGCCCTGAGTAGGATTGAACCCTGCTTAGGATGTTCAATGTCTAATTACGTGTCTAACCACAAGACCACCAAGACAACCAATATATATATATATATATATATATATATATATATATATATATATATATATATATATATATATATATATATATATATATATATATATATATATATATATATATATATATATATATATATATATATATATATATATATATATATATATATATATATATATATATATATATATATATATATATATATATATATATGTATATGTATATATATATATATATATATATATATATATATATATATATATATATATATATATATATATATATATATATATATATATATATATATATATATATATATATATATATATATATATATATATATATATATATATAAATATATATATATATATATATATATATATATATATATATATATATATATATATATATATATATATATATATATATATATATATATATATATATATATATATATATATATATATATATATGTATATGTATATATATATATATATATATATATATATATATATATATATATATATATATATATATATATATATATATATATATATATATATATGTATGTATGTATGTGTATATGTACGTATGTATACATAACCGGTTTGTCGATTGCGACGGCGAGGTTTCCTGTTAATCCGATCAGCAGGAACAACCAGCTCATGAAATTAACATGCAAATGGTTGGGCACTGTACAAACATGTGTACCCTTAATGTAATTCTCAAGGAGATTCAGCGTGACACAGAATGTGTGAAGCCCATTGAGATAGAGGTTCCACTCATTTTTGCCGAATAAGGACACTGGAAGAACGTGAAATGAATTTGTTGCTCAAATAAAACGCGCTGCTTGGAATTGAGATCACAATCTTACGATTCTTAGTCGAATACTCTAACCTTAAGCCACACACCTTCTTATGTGTGTGTGTGTGTGTGTGTTTGTGTCTATATATATTCTTTTTTTTTTCTTTTTACTTCTTTCAGTCATTTGACTGCGGCCATGCTGGAGCGCCGCCTTTAGTCGAGAAAATCGACCCCAGGACTTATTCTTTGTAAGGCTAGTACTTATTCTATCGGTCTCTTTTTGCCGAACCGCTAAGTTACGGGGATGTAAACACACCAGCATCGGTTGTCAAGCGATGTTGGGGAGACAAACACAGACACACAAACACACATGCATACATATATATATATATACATATATACGACGGGCTTCTTTCAGTTTCCGTCTACCAAATCCACTCACAAGGCTTTGGTCGGCCCGAGGCTACAGTAGAAGACACTTGCCCAAGGTGCCACGCAGTGAGACTGAACACGGGACCATGTGGTTGGTAAGCAAGCTACTTACCACGCAGCCGGATTTCTTCTGTTAAAGTTTTTGAGAAAAAAATTATATTAATGTGTCCAACTGATTAAAATTCTATTTATTTGTGCAGCTGATGATAGCTCTGCATTCAAAATGATGTAATGATTGCATTTTGCAATTAAATGGAGCCGCTTGAACCGGTCTTACTGCATCACTTCTTGATAACCTGTTGCGGGGACGTAAACACACCAGCATCGATTAAGGAGCGATAGTGTTGCCTTCCTAGGCCACCTTCAATTGACAATCAGAATTCCTTTGGCAAGTTCGACCATGCCAAAAAGATTTAGAAGTTCTTTGATTATTATAATAGGATTTGGGGACCATATTATATTGCACTGTTTTCTCCAAGCCTACATGCACACTCAATTGTTCAGAAATCTGTGACTTGGCATTCCTTTAGTCTACACGCTTACGTTGATTTATATTCCCATTCTGTGAAGAAAACAGCCAGTAACAATTTCGAACTGGTTCTTCTCACTTAATGCGCCGATGCATTTACCTATGGATACTGAGAGGTCTCACTCCAACCCCTATTGTAGGGTTGACCGTCCTTCTCGTGCAAATTTCGCCTTTCCTTGCTCGCCATTCTTCTGCAATAGAGTAAATTTCTCTGGTTTCGTATAACATCCTTGTTGTGTTTTGTGCAACTTCGAGCACTTGCTTCATTTCCAAGTTGAAGTCTGTCACCGAAGCACTTTTTCTGACATTTCATTTCTGTCCAATGAACATTGGACATCGACGTAGAACATTATGGAGCACATAATGCGAGCCCGATGATATTTCGAGTCTCTCTTCCGTACGCTCTCTATCTCTCTTCACCGCTGTCTATCTACACTTCTCTTTGCGCGAGTGCATATGCGTGTGTGTGTGTGTGTGCGTGTACGTGTGTGTATGTTTATTTATATATTCACTTTCACCTGTCTCCAACCTCAAAATCTGTGCACATAATTTGAAAAATAGAACTTGAGAAGCACATAAAGTCATGTGAAAGCAGTATTAACATCTAGCGTGTGAACGTGTGTGTATATATATATATATATATATATATATATATTACTTATAAAAGTTTTATATACACATATATATATATATATATATATATATATATATATATATATATATATATATATATATATATATATATATATATATATATATATATATATATATATACTACACACATTTCTACACACACCCACACACAAATATATGAGTATACTTACAAGCCTAAATGCGTACATATAATATTTGTATGCTGAATATAGATTTAATCTTGATGTCGAATAGTATCAAGTTTATAAAATTCGTGATCAAATCCGAAAAGCTGCAAAATTATTTCGAGCTGATCCACCTTGTCAAGGAGGTGGTGGGGGTAAAAAATAAACAGAGGGAAGATAAAAAGAAAAAAAAACAAACAAAAAAAAACGAAAGAAACAAAAATAAAAGAAGGAAAGGAAAGATAATGGAAATAAAACACTCGGACCTTGTGAAATGATGAAACTCAGCAAAATATGTTGTGAATATTTAGAAAGGTGAAAGGATTGCAAAGATTTCAGTGGAAACAGGCAACAATCCATGAGTAATATCGCTGTTGAGAATGTTGAGATTTTCCCTTTTGTAGTCATGTGAACAGGGTGAGCAGGGTGCCATTAACACAAAGGTCAAGTGCAATAGTGCCAAACCAAGAAAGGTTTTGCTACATCTCAAGAAAATCTGGAGCTCTTAGTGAATCAACTTATCGCACGAAATCTCAGCTATTCATACAAGACTTTACCCGTCCACCCGTTCAACAATCTGTTTATCTTGGGAAAATTTCTTAACTATAAATCTAGCCAGATATCCTTTTAAACACGCATATATCAGTTCACACATACATACACACATACACACACATATATATGGACATACATATATATAAATATACATATAGATATGCACATACATACATGCATGCACACATATAAATATATATGTATATATATATATATATATATATATATATATATATATATATATATATATATGTATATATATATCTATATATATATATATATATATATATATATATATATATATATATATATATATATATATATATATATATATATTTATATCTATATAAACAACTAGACATACACACAGAAACACCCCCACACACAGACTACAGCGATACATATATTTACATGAAGGTGCGCATCAATCTATCTGTAAATAACTATTAATACTTACATATATACACACGTACTTAACTTCTCTCTCTCTCTCTCTCTCTCTATATATATATATATATATATATATATACATACATACACACACATTAGGACTGTATACACATTAGGACTGTATATATATATATATATATATACATACATACACACACATTAGGACTGTATACACTTATATTTATTCCTTAATTTATTCCAGTCATGCATCCATCCATGTATTCCGCCATTCGTGCTTGCGTATATGCATAAATAATATATACACTCACCTCTCTCTCTCTATATATATTTATATGTGTGTGTGTGTGTAGCTAGATATCAACAGAAGACAAGAGAAAGTGTAGGAAAGTGAGTGAGATGAGAGATGGAGGGTGAAGCGAAGGGGGGGGAGAGGGAGTGCGTTGTTGAATTGAAATGTCATTTGAGCCCCAGGTATTCCAGCACGCAATGTTCTCGGTTCGAAACCCACCGATGTGCTGTTCGCTTGTAACCCTTCTCAGATCGATAAAGAAGTGTATCAATCCAATATTAATACTCTTCTTCTTTTTCTTCTTCTTCTTCTTCTTCTTCTTCTTCTTCTTCTTCTTCTTCTTCTTCTTCTTCTTCTTCTTCTTCTTCTCCTTCTGCTTCATTTTCGTTCTCAGCCGCTGTAGCGACTGACGATTATGATGATGATGGTAGTTGTGCTGGTGGTGGTGATGGTTGTGGTGGTGATGGTGGTGGTGATGATGGTGGTGGTGATAATGGTAGTGGTGATGGTGGCGGTGGTGGTAGTGAAAAGGATAGTCATCATAATCACCATTATCATCATATTATAAAGACAAACATAGAAAAAGTTAGAAGTAGACATGCATAGAGTCATTTAAACGTATAGCAATGAACGAAATAGCAATGAACGAATATTCTTTGTGTGTGTGTGTGTGCGTGCGTGCGCGTGCACACACACACACATAGATATATATATGCATACATATGTATATTTATGTGTGTCTATAAATGTACATATGAATACATGGATTGCGCACAATCACAGGGAGAAAGAGAGAGAGAGAGAGAGAGAGAGAGAGAGAGAGAGAGAGAGAAGAGAGAAAGAGAGAGAGAGAGAGAAAGATAGAGAGAGAGATACAAAGAACTGTTCATTGTTTTCAATATTCCATCCCCCTTTTTTTTAATTCCCTTCATCCTTTAAGCCTCCGTCTCACGCACTGTTAACATGAAGACCGCCATCAGGTTTTCCCATTTTCGAAACGAGGCTCATCACTTGTCATATTCTTACGTTTCAAGAATTATTTCCCACTGGAGATCAACCGAGGAAACATTGGCTGACCTCTACAGCAGATCTTTGGACACCTCGGCACATTCAAATCCCAATGGTTCTCTCTATTCCGGAGTTTACCTCTTAACAAGCTCAGCCGATTTCCATAAGTGAGGTGGAGAGAAAAGGACTGGTCTTTGATAAGGAATGAGTCTGAAAATCTTTCTATTAAATATGAAAACATGGAGAAATCCTGAGATTTTAAAATAATTTTATTTGTGCTTGACAGGAGCGATTACAATAAAAACAACGACAACAATAACAAACAGTAATAATAATTACACTGACTTCAAGATAAAAAGAAAACAATAAGGACCATGACATGTTTGTTACAGCAGCCATTGAAACAAGAGGACAAAATAAAGAGTAAAAGAAAGAACAACAAGAAAGAACTGTTCCAAGTGAAATCATCAGATACGACTTGGAGTGCAACTACTACTAATACTACTACTACTACTTTAACAAACGAAATTGACAATGGTATGAGATTTGGTTACAAGGCCAGCAATAGTGGAGGAGGGGTTCAAGGGGCTTTAAATCGACCCAGTACGTAACAGGTACTTAATTTATTGACCCAGAAAGGATGAAAGGCGAATTTGACTCCGGTGGCATTTGAACTCAGAGAACGTAAAGTCGGAAGAAATGACGCTAATCAATTTGTCCGGTGCAGTAACGATTCTGCCAGCTCACCCATCCACCTGACTGAATAGAATTATAATGGATTCCACAGTTCTGACGGGTGAAGAACAGCTAATAATGTCGGCATCAGTACATTACGGGTACTTTATTTTATCAATCGCAGAGGGACGAAGGACAAAGTTGATCCCAGCGGATGTTCAACTTGGAACTTAATGAGACTGAAACGACAATAATACAACAACAATAGCAATAACAATTACAAATGGGCAAACGTCAGATATTGTGGTGCGGAGGCGGAAGGATGGGGTGATGTATAATGAAGTAGGTCTCTTCGTCATATCAGTGTTAACCATTTTAGCTAAGAAGAAAGGCAAAGGTGAGATTTGAATTCGTCTCATCAATTCATGCCATTCATTTCTACAAGACGTTCTCCCAATTCTGTCGGTATGGAATTGGTTCGATGGTCCCAGAGAACATGATGTGGCAACAAATGCATGCCAAGCTCCTTGAAATGTTCTGCAGTTGGTAGCACACTAATAGGAGTTTTAAGCTTTGAAGATAATTCTTTAGAAAATGTAGAACGAGCATTGCTTAGAAACAGAAGGAAAAACAGAGGATTTGAACTCACAATCTTTGAGATCCAACACTCTGCAAAGCTACCTTGTCTCTACTGGGGGGGGGGGGGGTATAAAAGCAGTTAAGTTGCCCTAGGTCTATCCTGGTAGTTTGTGTAGAAAGTATCAATCTATTTTTTTGTTCGTTATGTTGTCCTTCGTGAATTATAGCAAAATTAGACATTTGCGAATTCGATTATCAATGACGATGACGACGATATAATTGGTGATGGCGGTAGTAGTGGTGGTAATGAGCAATACGGATGCGGATGATGTCATGACGGCTGTGATGGCAGACAATGAAAGAGTGGCGAAAGAGGAAATGGAGAGAGTAGGGAAGAATGTAGGGGATTTTTTCTAGTAGCACGAGAAGCTAAACAGTTTAGAGGAAGGATTTTAGTCCTTGAAAATGAAATCTGTGAATATTTGGTATTTATATACCGCCGTCCTCTCGACGTCCTCTGAAACATGAAACCCAGGGCCAAATAATGGTCTTTCATATAAAACTAACATCTTTATATTTGGTGAAACCTTAAAATTGTGGATTGTTGAAATATCGAAAAAATTGAAATAACACATATCAACCTCGGCAAGATTTGAGCAGTGGTTAAACTAAATAATATCAAATATGTAGTCTGATGAGATATCATTTCTTGTCTGGTTATATTATTATTATTATTAGTGGGGTCGATCTGGGGTAGAAATTTGAAACCGTTAATATTATCATTATTATTATTATTATTATTATTATTATTATTATTATTATTGTAAAAGTTACGTTGGGGTACAAATATACAAGACAACCATACATGCTTGACATGGTGACCTCATATCAAGATAAACAGCGCATGACTTTTCCAAGTGAGGCCTAGTTACAATTTTCTTGAGGTCGATTACCTGTGTCAAAAAAATAAGCACAGAAATTATCGGCACCGCTTTCAGGGACTATGAAAGGATATCAGGAGAGATGGTTTATATGAAAAAGTCGGTGGCTTTGCTACTCGGCAAATGGAAAGGCGTCATTGGACGCTGAATCGACGCACCGGTTAAAATGCTCAGGATCTCCAGACGGACATAAAATGGAAAGAGGTAACGAGCAGGGTGACTACTCTCATCCAGAAACGAGCCAAGAGGAAGCTATCCTTGAAAGGTCGGGCAGAGGTGGCTAACGCGTGCATTGCGCCCATCATCTACTACTGCTTGACGTGTTCCGATGGTCAGGCAGTCCATCTACTGTCAACACACGCTGCGTGGTCGACTGAGCATGCCATGGCTGATACGCAAACATGCGTTTCGGTACATCAGCAGCGCTTCCTTGATGACGAACAAGTGTGGTCGACGTTCGCCAGGTACTTTTTCCCCAGCTAGTCCCCTTAACGGAGCTGCAGTCCTAGGTCAAGCAGAGACCCAGAGAAGTCATTTGGAAAATGGAATGTCTTCAAACGCTCACAACCCTCAGCCAGTCGGACACTGCGATCAGTGGAAAGTTCACCTTAACTTTCTATAGAGGATTAATGGAAGGTGTAACGACAATCCTGGAGAGCCCTTGGGCGTCAAAGACGATCAGCTGTTCGCTCTCTCTCGGAGAAATTTCAGCCCAGGACCGATGGATAACTTCCAGAACCCCCTGGCCTGGAAGCGCTACTGGGGAGCCTTGCCTGTTGGAGATAAACTTTACAGTTACGTAAGTACCGTCAGCCGAGCATGTCCGCGATACGCGCAGGGCGACAAAACCGCCCAGCATGCGTTCCTCTAATGCTTGATCATTGCTGACCAGTGGGATTATGTCGAACAGCTGTTGTCGCGTATGGGACGGATCTGGATATCAACTGAATCCATCGTGAAGATCGCTCCGCCGTCTTCTTTTAACCCGGAAGGGCAGGCGGTCTGTATATGCTTGGTGCCTTGGCAATAGCAGTTGTATGGTGGACGAGATTGAAGGGGCTGAAGACAAATGCTTTTCTCTGGATGATCCCTGATCAACTTCTTTTAAGTTTCACTCGAAGAGGAAAATAAGGATCAAGAGGAAGTGTTGCCTTCCATCCATTTTGTTGAAAGGTGAATGAGAGTGGCAAGAATGGTGCAAATGAACGGGCCTGCTTTGAGCACACACCTGTAATCGGAGATGAAGAACTGAGGAAATGTACCGGTTTCAGAAGTGGTTTCATGGGAGTTTTCCATGAGCAGATCTTGAAAGTCTTCTTTCTACTGAGGATTACACATTGTTATAATGATGTTTATTTTTATGTTAAACCACACAAACACACAAAACCCTCACAACAGCACACATCACATACACGCACACACACGCACACGTGCACACACATGCACAAACATGCACACACGCACCACCGACCTCTCTATTATACCCCCACCACCATCACCATAAACCCCTACCAACAATAACAGCACACCGACCACGATCATAAAGAATACCCACCGCGCCACCAGCATCATCTCTCCCCACAACCACGACGACCACCACCACCACCAAAACTACTACTGCTATTGCTACCAACAACACCAATTTATTGCCGCCATCACTACAACACCGCCACAACACCAACTACACCAGAATTGCAGCAGCAGCGGCAGCGGCAGCAGTAACCCCATCCAATGTGATGTCTGACAAGCAAAGTAGATTGCCAGTCCAATCCATCATTGGCTCCTAAAATCTAGTTGAGCAAATCTAACCACATGGAGGCAGGGTGGGGGGAAGGGGGAGAAGCAGAGATGGTGGGGGAGAGGTTATGTTTCTACAGGTCAAAGGTCGTACACATCTGGTTTTTGTCTCCTCCCAGAAAAAAGACCTCCCCACCACCAACCTGTCACCTAAACCCTAAACATATTAGACCCCCACCTCCATCCTTATTTGTCATTCGGCCAAACAGCATTACGTTTTCTTCTTATATTCTTTCTATTTTCTCTTTCTTAGTTTTTCCTATCTGTCTATCCATCTGTTTCTTTCTTTCTTTCTTTCTCTCTCTCTATCTCTATCTCTCTCTCTCTCTCTCTCTCTATCTGTCTGTCCGTCTCTCTGCCTGTCTGTCTATCTATCTATCTATCTATCTATCTATCTATCTATCTATCTATCTATCTGTCCGTCTGTCTGTCTGTCTGTCTGTCTGTCTCTCTGTCTATCTATCTGTCTGTCTGTCTGTCTATCTATCTATCTATCTATCTATCTGTCTGTCTGTCTGTCTGTCTGACTATCTATCTATCTATCTATCTATCTATCTATCTATCTATCTATCTATCTGTCTATCTATCTATCTATCTAGCTGTGGGCTTACGTCGAACAACTGCTATCGCGTGTGGGACGAGTCGGTCTATCAGCCGAGTCTATCGTGAATATTGTCGCGCCTCTTTCCTTTAAACGGGAAGGAAGAGCTATTTTCATCGTACTTGTGGCTATGGCGAAAGAATGTGTATGGTGGACGCGTCTGAAAGGTCTAGAGACAAAGACTTTCCTCTCTGGGCAATCTCTCATCAACTTCTTCAAGTATCACCTGAAGAGGAAGTTGAGAGTAGAAAGGGAAGTCTTGTCTAGTGAATGCTTCAAAAAAAGATGGGTGAATGTAGCAAGGATGGCACGTGTGAACGACGGAGCCATCTTGAGCATAACCCTATGAACAAGAAAAAAAAAAAAAAACAAAAAGGCAAAAGAGAGTCACTTACTGTTATAGTTTCTTCAATGAGAATATTGACCAAGGTTACCGTGGTCTTTTCCGTGGGCTTTTCCTTCCACGGCTAAACCTAAACTGTCCTCCCCTCTTTTTACACGAGAACATTACTGTGTGATACACGATCCCTATTGATCGGCCTTTCCTCTTCTTTTTTTTCGATCCCTTTTGATCGAACTGCCCCTTTTTCCCTTCCTACGATCCCTTTTGATCGACACCACCAATTTTTTTTTTTTGTCCTTCCTTCCCCCTCCCAAAAAGAAAAGCTCTACATTGTATTTGTCCCATCTTCGTTGAGCCCTGTGTGGCTAATAAAAGAAATGTATCTATCTATCTATCTATCTATCTATCTATCTATCTATCTGTCTATCTGTCCGTCATCTACTACCGCCTGACCGTCGTTCCTTGTCCCGACCCTACCATCACCAAACTGGAGCGCATCCTCTTCCGCTTCTTGTGGAAAGGAAGCGTTCCGATGGTTAGGCGATCCGTTTGCTGCCAACACCCGTTAAAAGGAGGACTGGGCATGCCGTGGTTGATGATGCGCAGACACGCGCTGAGACTGCGACATCTCCGGCTCTACGTAGACAGCGGTGAACAGGTGTGGTCACCGTTTGTGCGGCGCGCTTTCCCGCAGCTCGTCTCCATGACCGAACTGCAGTCATGGATCAAGAAGAGGCCGAGGAAGGGCGAATGGCACCGCGAGTGTCGCGCTGCTCTTCGGCAACTCCAACAACCCGGGTCAACCTTGAGCGACTGCATCACAACTAACGCATTCTATAGTGGATTAGTGGAGGGAAGGTACGACGACGATCTCGGGGCGAACCTGGGCGTCGACGAGGAATACCTGACCCGCCTGTTTAAGACGACCTTCGGGCCGGGACCTATGGACAACTTCCAGAGATCCCTGGCCTGGCAGTGCTATCGAGAAGCACTACCCGTTCGGGATAAGCTCTACAGGCATGGCTCGAGAAACACGGGGCCGACCTGTCCGAGATGCCGGCAGAGCGACGAAACCGTTCTGCACGCACTCGTACAGTGTCCCACCATTTCCGAGCTGTGGGCTTACGTCGAACAACTGCTATCGCGTGTGGGACGAGTCGGTCTATCAGCCGAGTCTATCGTGAATATTGTCGCGCCTCCTTCCTTTAAACGGGAAGGAAGAGCTATTTTCATCGTACTTGTGGCTATGGCGAAAGAATGTGTATGGTGGACGCGTCTGAAAGGTCTAGAGACAAAGACTTTCCTCTCTGGGCAATCTCTCATCAACTTCTTCAAGTATCACCTGAAGAGGAAGTTGAGAGTAGAAAGGGAAGTCTTGTCTAGTGAATGCTTCAAAAAAAGATGGGTGAATGTAGCAAGGATGGCACGTGTGAACGACGGAGCCATCTTGAGCATAACCCTATGAACAAGAAAAAAAAAATAAAACAAAAAGGCAAAAGAGAGTCACTTACTGTTATAGTTTCTTCAATGAGAATATTGACCAAGGTTACCGTGGTCTTTTCCGTGGGCTTTTCCTTCCACGGCTAAACCTAAACTGTCCTCCCCTCTTTTTACACGAGAACATTACTGTGTGATACACGATCCCTATTGATCGGCCTTTCCTTTTCTTTTTTTTTCGATCCCTCTTGATCGAACTGCCCCTTTTTCCCTTCCTACGATCCCTTTTGATCGACACCACCAATTTTTTTTTTTTTTTTTTTTTTTTTTCCTTCCTTCCCCCTCCCAAAAAGAAAAGCTCTACATTGTATTTGTCCCATCTTCGTTGAGCCCTGTGTGGCTAATAAAAGAAATGTATCTGTCTGTCTGTCTGTCTATCTATCTATCTATCTATCTATCTATCTATCTATCTATCTATCTATCTATCTATCTATCTATCTATCTAACTGTCTGTCTTTCTTCCACTTTCTCTCAACAGTTACGCGCCCACACGTGCACGCTATACACACACACACACACACACACACACACACATACACACACACACACAATCACACACACACGTGCACAAACAAAAATACACATAAACACACACATGAGGGGAAGCTTTTCTTTATGACGTATTGAAAACAAGATTGCAGTTCTTAGTTTAATTTCTTCATCGAATGGTTCCCTTATTTTTGTATGACTCGTACAATATATCGGGAAGAATAAAATTCCTAAAGCCATCATCACAATTTCTAGTTCTGTAACCTAGCCTTCAGGACGAAGTGATTTCAGTATATGTTGATATCATGTTATAGTAAATTTATAATAAACACGAATAATTAACTAGCAGCAGAGAAGTGATATTGAACCAGTGCGTGTGTTATTATTCTTGGCGTAATGAACCTCACATGACTTGTATGATTAATAGAAACATTATCTTCAAATTTTGAATTTTAGCCCTTATCAATCTGGTGATTCTATTTGTATGCCTCTAGCGGATGTTGTTCCTAGGTTTGTTTCAGCATTTATTGTACCGTAGTATGATCTTTGTTTCCAACATTTGTCGCCTATATTTTAGGAGAACCTTATTGTTTATTAATGCTTTTCTGTCTAGTTTTGTTTCCTATTCTGTACCGTAGTATCTTGAAATTACTGATGTAAGTGTTTGTTACTCAGCAGGACAGTGTAGTGCTGATATGGTTCATCTAACAGTTGAAGTCGGGAAGTTTGCAACTCAATTAATACACCATATTGTTCTTTTGTAGCTAGTTCGTCAGTTTACATGCTATTAATTATTGCTAAGAAAGTATTTACAGTTAGTGGTTTTGTAGTACCTTACAAGTCATACTTTAAGAGCTGTAAATTAATAAGTCATTTGTCTTGGACAAAAAATGCCTTACAGTATTTAGCTACGGCCTATTACGTTATGAGTTCAACTCCCGCTAAGGTCGACTTAATCTTTCATCGCTCCAAGGTTGATAGAATAAAGTATCAGTTCAATACAGGGATTGATTAAATCGATTGTTCCCTCTCACCACGGCACACATTAAGAAATTATTATTTCTGCTATTTTATGAATTAGAGGATGTATTTTGTGTTCTGTTCTGGGAGTTGGTTGATGTGTTCTCCTCTTCTCTAGTTATTATTTCTGTTAGTTTATGATTTTGCGTGGTGCCTGATCTATTTGTTGGTTTATAGTTAGGGACTAAATTGCATGATTAACTTCACCATTTAATTTATTACAACACTCATTTCCCATTACAATTTATTTTCCTCGGTGGACTTCTTTATAAACAATCAAAGTGCTCCGTTTGTGGAATCGAATCTAAATGTTCTTCAAAGAATGGATTTTATTATTCCTGACAATTGTGTACTGGCGTATTTATTTGAGATGTTACAGGTCAGAGGGTTTTATTTTCGTTTTGTCTTCTTAATGTTCCATAAATATGGGTCGGGGTGAATTCTCCTTTAATGAGTGGGAAATAAGTTGTCCCCATTTATTGTGTTTACTGGGGGAGATTAATTGAGACAGTCTTTCATTTAATTATATGATATTAAATTTCTGAATACTTAGAAATTTGCTTTTATCGTTGAGTAAATTGTTAGTTTTTGCAATTTGTCCATCTTTCTCTGTGATGATGACCAGAATATGATAACGGAAATATGAATATTATCATTGTTGTAGCAACGAGTTAACCGAGTCATTAGATTGCTGGATAGGATCCTTTGCGGTAATCGTTCTGGCTCTCTGGACACTCAGTTCGAATCCCATTCGGGTCAGGTTTGTCATATATTCTTTCAAGGTCAATAAATAAAGTACCAGTGAAGGTAATTGAATATGTGAAATTGTTAGAACATTGAAAGAGATGATTTGCAGTGTCTGGCTGACGAAAAGCATGTCGAAAAACCGCAGTCCCAGAATCCCTTGCGTCAATGAGCTTAATATGCTATGAACTCACTGTCGTCGCAAAAAGTACAAGTTGATCTTCTGTGACATACACAGCAACGATTAGCATATTTACGTTTAAATCTGCAGGAAATTATTTAGAAAAAATAAGCAAATCAGTGTTTCGTGTGTCACTGTAAACAAGGCAAATAACGATTACACAGACACACACAGACACACACACACACACACAGAGACACACACAAACACACACACACACACACACATTTATGTATTTGTCATTGAATAAGATTTTGCTGTAATCTTGTGCAGTTTCCCTATTTTATTTTTTAATATTTTATCATTTTTTCGTGAGTGTCGCCTTCTCGTTTTACACACATTCTAAGGGAAAAAGACAACATTCCTTTAAATCATTGGGCTTCATATAAGGATTTTCCCTTACACACACGTGTTTCAGTGCGCTTGTCTGTTCCTGTCGCTTGCACACTCAAACCCGCGTGACCGACTGATTCATGATCACGTGACACATGAATTTTGCGCTTTTCAACTGTTTCAGAAAATGCATGCTCACAGAAACTAAAATTCGTCACGAAAGATTGTAAAATAGTTCACGTTTTTCCTTCATCGGAATTAATAGAAATTTGTCCTTTCCTTTTCATTTCTCCACCTTAAACTGTGACGTAATCCCAAGAAATTTAGATCTATGCATAATTATTAGTTGAGCACTTTCAGTGACATATACGTCGCTTTGACGAGAAGCGAGAGTTACTCTGCAGCGATATCGCGAGTCGCATTGCCTTACACACACACACACACACACACACACACACACACACACACACACACACACACACACACACATACACACACACACACACACATACACACACACACACACACACACGCACACGCACACATTCATTCATTCAAATACAAAGATTTACGCATACAAACATATATGATGTCATACTTATGTCGGCAACTACAGCTCTTTTAAAAATAAATGGAAAGAAAACAGTTTATTGTGGTGAAATGGTAACTTGAGATATTTCAATGTGTTCTGTTTCTTTTCCTTCGATGAAATAAATCCTTCCAAGATTTCAATACAGATAAATTCACATTCCAAACAATGTTCCACACAAACAGTGCAATTCTACTCCCTACAACGTTACAATAAACACTTTCTTACGTTCCCGTTGTCGTTTAATCCACATCGGTCATTACTTAACAGATCTGTGATAAAATATGTTCCTGTCTTAACCACCCAGGTTCGTCCTTGGCTATTGTCTATTTAGGACTACATTATCCAATGTGGCCCTTCCACTTTTCTCAGTCTGACTAATTTAGATGTTTTGTGAGTTCAAACTAACTGCAGGCATTGATTCTTTTACTTTTCTCATTGTTAGTGACTTGAAAGACAACCGTCTCAATGGAATGGATGCTTGCTTATTGCATGAAAATTCCACAAAGTTTTGTTGTTTTAGTAAAAGTTGATTGAAGCAACACGGAGATTCACTGAATGTCCCACAGCTACACAGCAAAATACAACTTGCAACTGATTTAATGGACAATCCTGTGATTTGTGACTTTCTTCAATCATCGATCAAATATTATATGGAAAGCGGTAAATCGCTTTTTTGCGTTGAGAGAAATTCAAAACCATTTCAGTAGAGGAGAGTAAGTTTATAATGCGAAGTATCAATTCCTTGGTAATATTGGTTTAAAATTTTTGGCACGAGGCCAGCAATTTCGACCACAGTGTTCAACTGGTACTTATTTTATCGATCCTTAAAGGATGAATGGCAAAGTCAACCTCAGCAAAATTTCAACTCAGAACATATAGGTAGATGAAATGCTGCAAAGCATTTCGCCCGGCGCGCTAACGACTCTGTCAGCTCGGTACCTTCAGATAATATCGAAACTTGCTAAACTAATGATAGATTCAATCTGTGTGTGTGCGCGCGCGCGCGTGTGTATGTGTGTGTGTGTATGTGTGTGTGTGTGTGTGTGTGTGTGTGTGAAGAGCAGATGGCATTTGATGTATCTAATGCCTGTTTATATTATCACTGTTAATCCTGTGTCTATGTCCGAAGTTTCAACTATCGTTTCCCTTCCCTGGATCGCATTTAATTTTTCCATATTATCATGCGTTCAGGATGAGTTCCAGCCACAACCCTTCGCACAAATTTCAAATCTTTCCAGTCAAAGAATCACGCAGCCATGTGTTGAAGTTGGGTTTAAATCCTTTCCAGATTAATTTTATTTTTCTAAATGTTTCTGGCCATAATAAAATAACCATCTACTGCGCTGCAGAATGTTTTCTAACTTTATTTCTGCACCATTGTATCCGACACGTCGATCTGTCTCTATCTAAGAGAAATGTCACGTATGTTGCACTCCAACGTCTATTGCAGCACAGTGGAAGCGATTTAGAGAGGGGGAGAGGAAGAAAGAGAGCGAAGGGGAGGAACAGAGAGAAAGAGATTGAGAAAGGAGAGAGAGAGAGAGAGAGAGAGAGAGAGAGAGAGAGAGAGAGAGAGAGAGAAAGAGTGGAGAGAGGAGAGAAAATCAGCTATGAGTACTTTTTGGCAGGTACTTTATCTTACCTGGAAGAATGAAAGACAAATCTATCGTCGGTGAGATTGAAATTCAGAGGGCGGGAATAAATACCGCGAGGTATTCTATCTAATACTCTAACCACTCGGCAACCGCGTCACCAACAGCTCGTGATGTATTTAAAGCTAGTTTTATATCAATAGTAAAATACCCACAGCCAGTCTGATTCTGAGGCCTGTTGAACCCTTTGCAATATTCGTGGATGAAATTCGTAGATCGAAATTAGTGCTATCACAAGAATGGCTTCTGGTTTAGGCACAATGTCAGCGATTTTTAAGCGGAGCGTATTAGGGATCAAGAAAATCGACCCCCTCATACTTCACTGGTACTTCTTTTCTTCGAAGGCAAAGCTGATCCAAGCGCTATTTGAACTGAAAACATAAAGTGACAGAAACTTAACGCTATGTTCCGATGCTCTAACTATCCTGACAGCTCACCTTAGGGCCTCAGCAGAATAAATACCAGTAATACACAAGGAAGTTTTCAATTGACTTTAGATGCTTTTCGTTATTTTTTCTGTACACTTGTGACCCTGTAATAAAGTAAAAAAAGCAAAAAATTATTGTCGGTATTATTTCTTTCAACAATTGAAACAATTGAATAGAAATTTAAAACAAATCTGAAACGATAAAGTTTCGTCTAACACACGATCCTACCACCACACAGGGTGGCGGCGCCCCAGATTCTGCTCTTTATTAAAATAATGGGAATTAAATATTTAGTAATTTGATTCCAGTTAGATTAAATGGATATTGTGTTATGTGTTGGGCTGATTGGAATTTGGCCTGATATTCTGAGAAGTCTTGAAAGTAAAGAAAAAAAAAGAAAAGAAAAAATCGTAGAAGTTTCGTTACTTAATATTCGTGTTATTAAAAGAAACTTGTACATACATACACATATATGGACATACATACATACATATGGACATGTATTTGTGTGTATATATATATATATATATATATATATATAAACACACAAACATACATACACACACACACACATTCACACATGGACTGGGTATTTTGTTCTTTTCACTTATGGATGGCGGGAGGAGGTGATTGCTTCTGAATGCATGTCTGAGAGCTTAATTTTGGGTTTGGTACGTTGCTTATATTTTTCTTGTGTGTGTGTGTGTGTGTGTGTGACTGTATTTGATTTTGTTCATGTGTGTCTGAGTTCACACACATATAGCTACACACACACACACATATAACTACAGTCACACACACACACACACACACACACACACACACACACACACACTTATAGCTTTACACATATATTCATGCATACCTAGACGTATGTCTGAGTTTTGTAAGGAACGAAGAAGGAAGCCAAAGCCAAGAAAACAAGAAGCCAGAACGAAGAAATCTGCGCAGCAGCTGCGATTCCTCCTCGTAGCTATTGTTATTCCCCGTCACTTTAGAAATTCTTGTGGAAAGTTCTTCAGTGTACAATGATACATCTCTACCCGTTCTAAATGTGAGACATCCTATCTAATGGTAGATCTCAGTCACTCTACGGTGAGGTTTCGGTTGTCAGCCATCTTAATTACCCCTCTTCCTTACATTAGCGTCTTAATGGCATATCTACTCTTAACGTAAGAATCAGCATAACACAATGGGACAAGCCTGATCCCCTTTAAACAACAGGTCATGATCCATCCGACCCACCTCGGCATTGGTTCCGTATTGTTTCTGTCGACCCAATCACACTCAAATGGTGTGAGTTAAACTGAGACTGTAGGAAACTACATCTGCTCAAGGTGCCGCGCAATGGGATCGAACACTACTGCTCATAGTTGTGCAGGGGAACTTCTCTTTTAGAAATTATATTGGCTGCTATGAAAGAATTTTCACTAACGATTACAAGAATATATCATTTTATTTTCCCACTTATTTCAGTCTTTGGACTGTAGCCATTCTGATGTACTGCCTTGGTGGTCAGCAAATCGGTCAACACGTTTCCAGTGGTTACTTTTAAGAGCCAGCCCTTCATTCCATCAGACAAATTTTGCCAAGTTGTTAAATTACGGACTCGGAAAACAAACCAATGCAAGACGTCATGAACTAGCACCCAACACTGCGTTGGAGTTACGCGTATTTGATAACAGTTTGGTTTATGACTTAAAATCTTGAGGTCACTTTTTTCGGTTCCTCTTTACCAATTTCACTCACATGACATTGCTGAGCCAAGACTTATAACACAAACATCTAGGGGGCTGCTCGCTGGATCTAAATCAGAAATAATGTGGTCGGAAAGCGAGCATTTTAACGGTACTATCAAATCTGTGCCTATACACATACGCACACACACACACACACACACACACACACACACATACACACACACACACACACACACATACACACATACACACACACGTGCACAACGGGCTTCTTTCAGTTTCCTCTTTACTAAATTCACTCCCGAAGTTTAGCTCGACTAGAGGCTATTGTAGAAGACATTTGCCCAGGGTACCACGCAGTGGGATTGAAACCGAAGCCGTGTGGTTCGGAAGCAGGCTTCTTATCACACAGTCACACCTGCGTCATATGTAAGACGAAAACAGTAGTTTGGTAGGATGTTATAATACAATCGCCAAGATATACTCCGAATCATTTCGTAGGGGTACAAAATAATTTACTCGTCAGGTGCAAAAGCAGTCTACGATCTTGATTAAAACGAAAGTAGTTTGCTCATCCTACAAATACACGCAAAACATACGTATATACATATATGTATTGATACGCAAATGCACATACACACACACGCACACATATGCAGAGGCATCTGCAGAATATGAAATGGAATAAGATTATAATTAACAATAGGAAGGAAAATATAAAAAGTAACATAAAATTAGAGAAAAAAATTGAAATAATTTCACGGAAGTATGTTGTTCCTTCGTTTCAGCCATCGCAAAACAGAGGAGAAACTCTACAAAACGAAGACACACCACGTGCCAGTAGGACTACACTCTATGCCGCCGGTCGGCAGATTGATGCCTGAGGGTCTAATCAAGTGGCTTCTAGCTGTGGAAGCCTCAACTACAGTGGGCCTGTTTCACAGAGTACGTTTTCGGTTACTTTTGGGTATCTCCTCGTAATTCTACTGAATCAGTGTTCTTTCCTATACATTCTGTTAACCGATGTTCGCAGGAATGGTGTCTGAGGTAAGTGCCTGGATTGCCGGATACACCCTCCACACATGCATTGATTACCCTCTCCCTCTCTGTATGTGTGTGTGTGTGTGTGTGTGTGTGTGTGTGTGTGTGTGTATGCATACGCACATGCATACACATGCACTCTTTTGAGACAAAGTAACTGAGGCAGAGAAAGACCGACAAGGAAATAAAAATTACGAATTGACCTGCGAGGAATTAAGAGCCTAAAGTGAAGTGTTTTATGAGTTGAAATCTCGCTGAGGTAGTCTTTCAGTTTCTCAAATTTCCGGCAACATCAGAGGTGCCCCTCAACTCACTGGGTGCTGATTTAATCAACCGTACCCCGGTGTCTTTAAATTCGTAGACCTGCAATTATGATAGTAAAACAAAAATATTATTATTATTATTATTATTATTATTACTGTGAAAGAATGGCGAGCTGCAGGTTCGAAAGAATGGTGGATGAGTTGATTTTCGCTATATCGTCCGTATATATTCTTCAAATGGTGACCAACTCGCCTTTACTTGTTATCCTTGCAAGCTCAATTAAATAAATACCAGGTAAGCACTGAGGTTGCCGAAGAATCAATAATAGTTCACTCTCCATAGATATGTTACCCTGTACTCCTATTAAACAGTAGTCTTTGGTGTGTGGCTGTGTATATGCATTACATTGCCAGTGACGCAATGCCCACCATAATGCAACAAGTTCACACAGTGTAGCATATGTTAATATCTATTATGTTCTACACGTTTATTTATGCATCAGAATATATGGAGGAACATGAAGATGTGTGTTTGAAAGCTTTTTCTGTGAGTGCATGAGGATGAGAATAGTCGACTTTTGCCATTTGTTATGTTAATAACAGCTGGATAATATAATTATTTTAAACTAAAACAACATTCACACACACACACACATACATACACAAACACACGTTTTTGTACGTTGTTCTTAAGTGTTTCTGCATACCTATGCATGCATTTCACATTGCTGTGCCTCACACATATAAGTATATAGAAATATAATATAGACGTACTTAGTTGAGCATTATAATATGTCACTCCTCCTCCACCTCTTCCTTCTCTCTAAATATATATATGTGTCTGTATATGTGTATGTATGTGTAAACACATGCACGCATATATATATATATATATAAATATATATATGTGTGTGTGTGTGTATGTAGGTGTATACATACATATATATATATATATATATATATATATATATATATATATATATATATATATATATATATATACATGCATACATATATATACATGCATACATACATATAGACATTCAGGTGTGTATATAAATTATTATATGTATTTATATATTCATACTCATACATTCATATGCATATACATTTTAATACATGAAAAGCACACGTGCGTGTGTGATGCGTGTATATGTATATATATATATGTATATATATATATATGTATATATATATGTATATAAATATATATATATATATATATATATATATATATATATATATATATATATATATATAAATATATGAAGGCAAATCGAAAAAAATAAAAAAAATAACAAAACAAAAGTCATAGGGACATACATATATGTATATTTATTTGATTTATTTGTATGTATATATTCGTGTACATACCCATAAGCGCTGGTATATACATTACCTCATATAATATGGATTGCGTACATTCCAACACAAAGCTGATTGTTGTTCAAAGTGAGGCAACAGTGAATGAACTAATTAACTGCAGCCTATTAGTGTTAATTGTTTTATTGATCAGGCTGAGAAAGAAGGCATAGCCTATCGATACTTGTGGGCTTTCTACTACGAATGAGTTTTAGTTCGACTTTGCCTTTAATACCTCTGACCCACAAATTACTTGAC
>NC_142934.1:95841078-95851078 GCF_046866305.1 Octopus bimaculoides | reverse complement strand
AACATCTGTAGGTATGTGAGAAGCATTTTGGGAATAAAGACATTTTCTCCTTTGTGACTAACTGTTATGATTGTTGCCTGTAGGACAGCTTTTGATCGTTTGTGGATAACTGGCAACGTTTGATAAAAATTTCCTGCAAGAAGAACTGCTATTTCTCCCTTTTGTTTTTTTTAAAAGTCTTGAAGAGAACGGTCAAGTACTTCTGGAGCTCCACGTTGTGACAGTGCACTCATCCCAAACATTGAGGCAAGTTTGTTGGCGAACTGCTGCCATTGCAGAATTTTTGGAAATCTTGCACATTTGAGATTCTTTCATTGCAAGGTTTCAAGAACGCTTGAACATGGAATGAGCTGTTCTTTCCCCATTGAGGAAGGTAGCTGCAATATTAGAAAATGCAGCACTGGAAGAAGGTTAGACTTTATTTCCTCCCATTTAGGATTGCAGGTGAAAGTGACAATAAGATCTGGTTTTCCGTTTGTCCTGACATATGTAATAGCATCTTGTGTTCATTCGTGCATATATCAAGGACATCTGTGAATGATAATGGGAGGATTATAAGTTGCCTCATGTTTTGAATATCACCATCTGTCCTCAGAGCATCTTGGAGATGAATATAATTTTTAGCCCTTAATTTTTTGTGATTGTTACAAATATAAAGGAGATGCTGACTCTGAATTTTAGCATACATATCAACCAGATATTGATGAAATAGATAACGATACACGTGTTATTGATTTGATTGTTCTGATCTTAACATCAGTTGGTAAGAATAGAAGTCATTTGATTACACCCTTTTGTATATAATTGGCTCTCCTGTTGCAGATTCAATCGGTGGAACATTGAAATGATATCCATCTTGTCCATTCCAGAAAATAAGAGGATACTGGAGAGTATCATAAGATGGATGAGTCTCTGAAACAGGTTTAACGTTGCTATCTCGAGTACGAATGAGAATATCACGATTTTCATGAGGACCACCAGGTCAGCAGATGTTTTCATAAACAGCAAGCAATACGGCCACCTGCTTGTTAGAACTGAGCAACAGCTCAGTTGCTTAGTATAGCTATAGATGACTTCGAGTCAGTGACTCAATCTGCTTCAAATGTTCCCAGTTTTTGCTCTCGTGGGCCTCAATGTTACAAACACTTCTTTACTATGAATACAACAACGCTGATTAATAATTGGTTGCAGAACGTCATAAACTCAACTCGAATTATTGCAGTGACGGAGAGGAGGAGGAGGAAGAGGAGGAGGAGGAGGAGGAGGAGGAAAAGCTAGTCTCATTTTGTATACGTATGTATACGCAAATGTACGCGTATATATACGTGTGTATGCGTACATTAATTACATTGTGTGTGTATGTATGTGTTTATGTATACACATACATTACACACACACACACACACACACACAATGCAATTAGTGTAGATATATTTAGTCTTGAGAAAATAGAATTGGAATTGGATTTCTGACTTTCAAAAATTAGAAGTGATAAGCAAGCAGACTAATTTCATCTCTCATCACAAAATCATCAGAGATCGCTCGGTTCACCTTGCATCCGTCCAACTGTAGAAACTTAGAGCTTCATAGAGTAATATATATATATATATATATATATATATATATATATATATATATATATATATATATAATATACAATGTGTGAGAAGCAAAATGATAAACGTGCGTAATTGTACAAACTGACAGCAGGGAATTAATAACTTGGGGGAAAGTACGTCGTGGTCAAAGGTATGAATAAGTACATGTGTGTGTCTGTAAAAATACATACAAAGACGGAAAGAGAAAGTGCAAGATAGACATACAGATAGATAGGATCAGGGAAAGAGAGACAATATACACATATAGACACACATCTATCTATCTATTCCTTTGTCTTTTCTCCGTCTGTCTGTTTGTCTGTCTGTCTGTCTGTCTCTCTCTCTCTCACACACACACATACAACAAAAATAGAAACAGAAAATGGAATTCAGGAGATTAATCACAACGATCATATATACTCCCACTTGTATCGATCCCTCGCAGGTGATATATTATACAACTGGCTATAGTGCACCCTTCGGTGTAGACGTGTCTCATCAGCTGACTTTTCAAAAGATATCTCATTCGATCCACTCGACTTTGCTTGGTTTGATTATATACAGCAAGTCATTATTTGCTTCTAGGTGGTTGCTTATAAGTTGCCTATATATATATATATATAAGTTCAAATTTACAGACAACAAGCAGGTGTATTAGTTTGACGCTCGGGAAGAATAGAAAAGTCTTTACCGTTTCGAGCCTACGTTCTTTGTAAGAAAGGGCTGAGTGAGAAAAAAATTGAGGGAGAAAAAAATGGAGAGGGGAAAATGTATAAGGATTAACGGTTTATGCTTACACACACACACACACACACACACACACACACATACACACACACACACACACACACGCATACATGTATGTATGTGTGTGTGTGTGCCTACAGATATGCATGCAAATACACACACTACACAGAGTGTGTGAGATAAAAGAAAAGCCTGCGATATATCGGCTTATGAGTTGTATTCACATCTTACCTTTCTTACAAACTTTTTTCTACAGCAATAACTTGCAGAAAACTCAGTCCACGTAGCTGTTAACGGGCACATCAAACGAAAAACACTCAGTATAAAATGAGCGACATCACTATATTTGTAAATTGAAGCAGAGTTTCTTCATTAGTCGAGTTTAGTAGTTCGATTGATGTAGTCCCAAGAACCATATCTTTAAACTGATTCCACTGTTATCCTACTTTTGGGCCATAACAAGAAATGGGTCACAGTGGTATTCTCTAAGAGTTGCCAAGACAGAATCTTTCGCTAGGAATATTTATTAAGTGTAAAATATTTCGTTGGGTAAGGCAGCGGCAGAGAGTCTGCAACACAATATTTACTGTCAACAGAATCTAAAGAATTCTTCCCCAAGTGAAGTACCAAATGTTAAGATCATAAATTTTGGGAAAATTCTTGCTTTTTTTTTATTTATATTTAATAAAAAAAGAAACGGTCGGCTCGGATTATTGAATTGCTAAAATTGGTGGCGATGGTAAAAGACTGCTCCAGATAGATAACATTGTATAGAGGCTGACCTGTCTTTGGTATATCGGTGATGAAATATATTCTGAAACCCACTCGTCCACACACACATACATACACAATAAACACACGCACACACACATATACATACACATTAAGCACACATACATATACATACCAGCACACAAATATAGAAACATATCCAAATATATTTGTGCGTGTGCGTGCGTGCTTGCCTGTGTAAATGTGTGTTTGTTTGGATGTGTGTGTGTGTTTAATTTATTTTCATCGGATTTATGTGTTGCAGTTCAGTTGGGTTGCCTGTAAGATCTGCTCTTATTTCTTTTGTGGAATATTTCGGTTACAGAAAGCTGACAATCTTCTTTTGTGTACAGCCGTCTGAGTGCCTATTTCTATATTTGTGATATGTTTGTGTGTGTGTGTGTGTGTGTGTGTGTGCCTGTCTGTGTGTATATATATATGTGTATATATATATATGATAAGTTGCACTGAAAGTAATTGCGTGTGTGGGTGGGTGTGTGTGTACTCTGGGAAACGTTTTTGATGTCTTCTCTCAAGATTAACCAACCGTTCTTTATGTTACTCTAAGTTACAATGAAAAACTTGTTTTTACTCATCTACCCCCCTCCTCACACACACACTTTACCCGGGTGGGTCACTCCAAAATATTTCTATCGCTACATTCAACTCGTGATTTGATCAAATAAACTGAAGAGATAAATATATAAATATAGGAAGGAGTAATTAGTGAATAAATAAATAAAGAGCTAAAATAAGTGAAATACCAACCCTAGTGTATAAGTTAGCGGACGAACCAATGGGGCAACAGCACAAGGTCACGTGGCTTGTTAGAGATCTTCCTCAATCGGCGCTGAAAGAGAATACACCAAATACTGCAGTTGAGATACACAAAGCCTTAAAATATGATTGGATGGTCATGGGTGGATAGTGTTTATCATAGAGCATCTCAGTCAAGTTTGACACGGGGTTTATACACACACACACACACACACACACACACACACAGAATACAAAATAGAAACTAAGAAACTCCGATACAAGTACAATGAGAACAAATCAAATAAAATTTAATTTTTATAATATTTAATTAATTATCTGCGTTGATACCTTATCGTAAATATGATTACAATGTGAAAGCGACCACAGTTTTTTAAATTTACACTTACACAGAAGGTTCAATTCCGATTGACAGCGTATTCTATTAATAAATATAGACAGAGGAACAAACTAGATTTGAAAGAAGAGCCTTTATGTTTAAAATGAAAGTAATAAAGTTCTTATCGATTAGACTATTGATCTAAATACCAAAGTGATCAATCGACAGAGTCGTTAATATGTCCGATGAGATTTCTTTGTGTTAATCGTTCCGGCTCTTTGCGTTCTGAACAACTGACCGTTGTTGAAGTTCGCAGGAGAAAACAGCCCCACTTAAAGATTAAATGCTGTCGTCGAGGGATGGAGTAACAGATGTAACTTGATATCGAAAAAGTCTAAAGAAAAAAAAAGTCCTTAGAACCCTGTTCTAATACATAATACTAGATTAATAAATACATATCGATGGGTAGAAACGACGAAACAATGCCCCACAAGTCTTATAATTGACCAGATATAAGGCAAGTCTTTCATCGATAGAAAAGTAGACAGTTATTTCTTTGTCACTCTCCTTTCGTCATCACAGTAGCAATACGTTAGTGACTGGTTTGTTACGAAGCAAGAAACAACAACGGTATTGTTCACAAAATTCATGAAACTGAATACAAATTAAAAGAAATAAACATTTTATGGACTTTCCACGACTTCTAAATATATCTGTTCGTGTTAAGAGTCGCAGTAAGAACGGAAAGTCAGACAAATACAAGGAATATGAGAAGCAAAGCCAGACGAATAAGCAGACGAACAAGCAGACGATGAGGTTTTGCAGTTAAGAAATAAAATAACGAAATAATAAAAATAAAATAGAAATAAAATATTCAATGAATAAATAAGTAGACAATGAACTCGCCCGACTCCCCTCGAATATATATAATTTCATGAACCAGCCTTGACTCGATGTACTCTGCTCTTGTAATACTGTACTGCATTGTACTGCGTGTTGGAGTGTGTTTTCCAGATGTCAGGGAGTTCTTTGTATCTGGATTAAAATGATAACATGTTGAATTTGACCTCTGATGTAAATTTTGTTTACTTTGTTTGTTTGTGGGTGAGATTGTTTTCGAGGTTAGGTTTCAGGTAGTGTCTATGCGCGCATCTAGGCATCCGTCCATCCATCCATCCATCCATCCATCTACACACACACACACACGCACGCACGCACATATGTGACTATACAAATATATATATATATATATATATATATATATATATATACACACACACGCACGTACATATGTAACTATACAAATATATAAATATATATATATATATATATATATATATATATACACGCATTCACACACAAACACACACACGCACGTACATATGTAACTATACAAATATGTATATATATATATATATATATATATATATACTCACACACACATAATCTTTTATTGGCTGCGATTTCTATAATGAATGCGCTGTTCTCTTAAATAGAAACAAAACCCAGTTGCAAGAATTCAGATAAGAAACTCGGTGGAGAGTTACTGGTTGAATATGTGAACTAATCTTCCCTATTTTTAGTGTTCTTATAGATTGTTGCTGGCTCACTGTGAGTTGAACTGTTTACCTAGTCTTTTCACCAAGAATGTTTGTACAATTCTATGTATATGCTCCTCTGTGTGCGTGTGTGTGTGTGTGTAGGTGTGTGTGTGTGTTCGTATGTATATTTCCATGCATGTTTGTTTGTACGTTTTTGTGTACTTACAAATTGTTGATCACAAACAGAAAAAAGATCGATTTCCAACTGAGTATTGAACCTTTTTTTTTTTTTAGTATTTAAGCTCTCACTGGGTAAACATGTTTGTCTCCCTGCGCATGTTTGTCAGTAGGGTGTTTGTGGTTATACTTTGATGTTATTTCTTCACCGATCTCTGTATTTTAACCAAAATCTTCTCATTCACTTCAGTTGCTAAGCTTCACCATCACTGATGACTTTTTCAGGCATCAAACATTTTTCTCTCAAACACTATTTCTATCTTCAAAGCCACGAAATACATTTTCACCACTATTCCCAAACTTCTGACCTGCGACATACTTTGACCTCTTTTCTCCAGCCGATATTAGAGTGATTTCACCTTCTTCGGGAGAGCGGAGATGAGTCACACATTCATCGCTCCTCCTCTTCCCTCTCACTCTCCGCATATCTTATCCGCTCTACATTTTTACACTAACCACTTATCCCAGTCCTTTCTCACCAGGGTGTCTTCCCTTTAGAAGTTTCGCCTTGAATATCTTATTCAAGCAGCCACCGTCTTCCAGTTATTAACTGCACCAGACTCACCAAACTGCATCAGACTCACCAAACTGCATCAAACTCACCAGAGTCACAAGTATAAGTCTAAAGTTAAATATTAGAACGTAGAATCTGAAAATTCCTCATTAATTTTGGATACGTCTTTCACTTTGGTCTTACTGATATGCCACACCTGGATGTTCAGCATAATTTCTTTCAAAACTGCGCAAACGTTTCGTTTCTCTGTCCTTCATCAGTATAATTGTTTTGTTGTACCCTTAGAGTTTCTGACAGAAATATTTAAAAAGAATTCTTTAATCTCACTGCAATTAATCGTCATCACTTACTTATCTTTATATTAATGTACATACCTGTACACATATCTGTGGGGGTGTTCGTGCATAAATGTAGTCATAACATTACGTGTGGGAAACTTAATTTTGTTGCTTATACATGTATGTATGGACGTGTGGATGTATGCATATGTATGTATGCATGTATGTACGAAGGAGTACCCAAAAGTAACCGGAAACGTTCTCTGTGGGACAAGCCCGTTGTAGTTCAAGCTTCTACCGCTAGAAGCCACTTACTGTAACTCTCAGGCATCAGTCTCTCAACCGGCGTCATCAGTTAGAGTCGTATTGTCACGTGGTGCGTCTTCGTTTTGCAGTGCTTCTCACCGGTTCGTCAATTTTTTGCGATGGCTGAAACGAAGGGACAGCATGCTTCCGTGAAATTCTGTTTTCTTCTGGGGAAAACAGCGATCGAAACAGTGGCCATGCTTCAAACAGCTTCCAAGGATGCTGCCATGAGAAAAACACAAGTTTACGATTGGTTTTCCCGCTTTTTTTTCAGGCTTGTCGATTGAAGACAGCCTGGCTCAGGATGACCGTCGACCTACCGAACGCATAAAAACATCATGAAAATTCATAAACTGATCATAGAGTTACCGTCGCTGAACATTTGACGACCTTGTTGATATGACTAGGGTATCCTGGAGCTCCTGCCAACGAATTTTGAGCGTGGAATTGCGAATGAAAAGAGTTACAACAAAATTTATGCCTCGCTTGCCTACCGAAGATCAAAAGCAGTCACGACTGAATGCATGACCCTTCTTACTTAACCACCGCATCCACCCGATCTTCCTCCATGTGACTTTGTTTCCTTCCTTAAGAAAAGTCCTTTAAGGAAACCGTTTTGCAGGTGTGGAAGACATGAAGAAGAAAAAAAAGACGGAAGCATTAAAAGACATCATTTCACAAGAGTTCCAGGACTGTTTCGAACAGTAGAAAACGCGCCTTAACTGATGCATTACTCCCAATGGAGAATACTTTGAAGGCGATAAAAGTGTAAACATATAAAACTAAATAAATAAAATAATATTGCAAAATTCCGATTTCTTTCAGGTATCCCCTCGTTTGTGCGCAGGTCTTAGTTGATGTATATATAAATATGTATATATGTATATATATATATATATATATATATATATATATATATATATATATATATATGTATATATATATATATATATATATACAAGAAATGAGGGCAGGGAATCGTCAATTAATAATAGAATTAACAATTAACAATTTTGCCAAGTAGTTCAGTATGAAATAAACCTTTATCGGTAAGACCATTTATCATCATAAATATAAGGGATTAGCAATTGAGTTGCTTCTCCAACATACTGAAAATTCAGAAACAGCAGTCAAAGAACTACTGATTCTAAACTACAAATTTTTCTCTAAAATGGATGGCGATATTTATGGCACACATAGAACAAAAAACCGGAGGGAAAAGCACAAACAAAACAAACCTTTAGTTAATTGGGTACGAATCGTTTATGGTTAAGCGAACGAAAACTTCACTATTCCAATCTTCAGCCCAAATATTCTGATAAATTTGAAAGTGTCTCTAAAAAAATTCACGGTAATCCTTGGCCATGCGACACCAAAAATCAACGATAAGAAAGGCACTTACGAATTCATCGGCTAGCGAGTTCAGGCATCCCACCCCAAAGAAATCCACTCCATGTGCGCCACAAATAGTCCCGTATGAAAAAAAAACAAAAAGAAAAAAAAAAGTTCCGTGTGGAAGGATTACGATCCCTTATATTTATGATGATAAATGGTCTTACCGATAAAGGTTTATTTCATACTGAACTACTTGGCAAAATTGTTAATTGTTAATTCTATTATTAATTGACGATTCGCTGCCCTCATTTCTTGTATATTTTATATTTGATATCTCTAAGTTAGATAGTTAAACCGTAATCCTTCCACACGGAACTTTTTTTTTTCTTTTTGTTTTTTTTTCATACGGGACTATTTGTGGCGCACATGGAGTGGATTTCTTTGGGGTGGGATGCCTGAACTCGCTAGCCGATGAATTCGTAAGTGCCTTTCTTATCGTTGATTTTTGGTGTCGCATGGCCAAGGATTACCGTGAATTTTTTTAGAGACACTTTCAAATTTATCAGAATATTTGGGCTGAAGATTGGAATAGTGAAGTTTTCGTTCGCTTAACCATAAACGATTCGTACCCAATTAACTAAAGGCTTGTTTTGTTTGTGCTTTTCCCTCCGGTTTTTTGTTCTATGTGTGCCATAAATATCGCCATCCATTTTAGAGAAAAATTTGTAGTTTAGAATCAGTAGTTCTTTGACTGCTGTTTCTGAATTTTCAGTATGTTGGAGAAGCAACTCAATTGCTAATCCCTTATATTTATGATATATATATATATATATAATTATTACAAATTAAAAAGGTAAAGGATTATCAATTTATTAATTAATAAATCAATTAACAATTAACAATCTTTACCAAGCCCATCGGTATGAAAGCACCATTATTGGTGGAGAACTTATTTAAAAGCTCCTTTTTTAGCTGCTATTTCTGAACTTCGGTATATGGTGAAGCAAATATTTGCTGATCCCTTAATTATATATATATATATATATATATATATATATATATATATATATATATATATATATATATATATGAATGTATGGACGTATATAAATGTATGTAAATATGTAGATGTATGTAGTATGTATATGTGTGTATGTATACCTGCATGTATGCTCTCGGTATATTTCTAGATTACTCACCAATAAAGAACCGGTTTTGGAAACAAAGTTTTTTTCTTATTGGAAATTAAATATCAACAAAGTAGTAACGTGTGTTTATATACATTCGTGGAAATGTATACATACATTTATGTATATATGTACGTTCTTCTGTATATATACGCCTACATAGGCGAGTATGTCATCGCATCAAAGATCGAGAAAGTCTATTTAAACGGTGTATTAAGGACTCTATTAAACGATCTGTGCAACATTTCTGAAAGAGAGTAGGGTGGGATTTGATGGGGATTTAGCTGCTATTTCCAGAAAACAGTGCGACCATGAACAATCCTCCTCAGTTGGTTCGTATGTGAGGAATTGTTTGTATGTGGCATTGTTAAATAGTAAACTACGAAGTAT
>NC_142934.1:95813578-95836078 GCF_046866305.1 Octopus bimaculoides | reverse complement strand
ACTTTTAATAGAATAAGGAGAGCATTACATCATTATAAAAGACCGTAATTAGCAGATGAGAAGTAATTTTACAAAATGAAAGAGATGTGTCTGTCGAGGCCAGCTATGAATGGGAGAATGAGCAACTCTGTTGGCAGTTTAGGTTATGAATGAACTTCTTTAAAGTGTGTAATTTGATATCTAAGGTCAGTGATCTGGGTGAGAAGGAGTCTGCTAGACTAGATCATGGGTAGACTGGACTGGGTTATAGGAGAAAATTACGGTAAGCACTGGGTTGTGGTAAGGAGAGGAGTTATAAAACTTTCATTGCTGGTCTCGACAGACATATCTCTGCTGTATTCCTGGATATTCTTTTATTTTGTAAAATTACTTCTCATCTGATAATTACGGCCTTTAATAATGATGTAATTTTCTCATTTTTCTAGTAAAAATTACGTAAGAAACAGCTGTAATGACCTGGCAATTATCCATCGTATGATATTATTCATTTGATTATAATACAGCAAGGGGATTTACGACTTGTTGAACACCCTAAGATACACCAGCAATGTACTTCTCAAAGTTACACGTAATTTGGACCAGCCCCTTAGGCGCTAAATGCTCATAGGGTTGGTTTTCTCTGTGTACACAACCGAAATATCCTTATCTGATATTTCGACTCTCACCAACCACAGGCCGGAAGTACAGACATTACCCAACTCCACCTGGGGGAATACCTTTTCAAGTACCTCGTTCTATAGGAATGCTCATCTTATTTCTCTCTCTCTCTCTCTCTCTCTCTCTCTCTCACACACACACACACACACATATATATAAGGGGATATTGAAAAATTCCTGGTTTGGGGTGAAAGAAAATACAGGAGTATCAATTAATTATGATTTTATTCCAAATATTCCCCACCCAGATTCACACACTTATTGCAGTGGTCCTTCAGGCCTCCAGCCGGACCTTTCGCGTCATCATTACAGTCTGGAACTTTTCAGCACTCCCTCGTATATATATATATATATATATATACATATACATACACACTCACACACACACATATATATATATATTCAAACACACACAGACACAGACACACATGCACATACATACTCACATATATGCAGAGAAACTTATAGTTCCTCTCGGTTAAGATGTTTACTACACAAGGATATGATAACGGGTTCAAATCCGCCACGAACAGCTTGGGTAAGTCTCTTTACCAAAGCTTCACTTCGAGAGCAAAGCTGAAGGATCTGGTCCCAATGTCACATTGTATCACACTGACTGTGCTTGAGAATTCCATTGAAGCTACATACACTTGACTATAGGATACTCAGCTATTTCACGTAGTAATTCAGGGATCGGTCGTTCTGTTGACCGAAAGAGAAGACGTTGATGCGAATGTGTCCATTACGTACATAATAAATATATACAAATATATATAGACCACTCCCCCATCTCTCTCTCTCTCTCGTTTTCTCTTAATATCTATCTAGCTGTTTGTCAGTTATATATCCTTCTATTTATTTACCAACTCGCTCAATTTTTCTGTTTGACTTTCTGACTTATCTTTTGTCACTTGAGATTAACTTATTAATATTTTGCTAACATTTATCAATCTAACATACATATGTATATGGCGTATTCTCCTTTTTGGTTGTATTTCACTGAAATTCCATGACTTTCTCTCTCTCTCTCTCTCTCTCTCTCTCTCTCTCTCTCTTTCTCCTGATACTAGCGCCGTCTTCACCACCTGCATGGATAATTATCTTTCAATGTAAAGCAATTACAGATAAGGAACCAATCTGACTCTACACTGCCTCCATTAACGCCACCACAGTGAACTCAAATCACGCACGGAGCAGGCTGTCTTTGCCTGTGGTTCCTCAGAAAATAATTATTATAAGTAAGACAATCGTGAAAGCACACATGGCCACGTCGATAAGATAAAATATACGGTTTCGTATCTTGTCATCGTCACTGTACCCCATTCTTAACCAAGACACTTTAATACACCAACTCAGTTCAGATAGATCTCTGGTGTGAATATTGATTATTTAGATATCCAGTAGTGCTGAGTAAATACCCTGCTATTGCCTGAAAAAAAGAAAAGATAGAAAAAAAATGAAGATAAAGGCCATGAAAAGCCATTGTTATTTATTCTTCACCCGGTGAATAAAAGCCAGGATCCTCAGTGATAGGGTCCAATATATCGAAGCAAAAGAAACACAATTTATTACTTTTAGGAAAGGAATTTCAGTTTTCTTCTTGAGTTGCAAATTCTATTTGCGTTAATGCAGTGTCGAGTGATAAAGCACAGTGAATGAGAAACCGGCGAATAAAGGCGAAGTGCAATTACCTCTTGTACAGACGGACGTAGGCACATACACACACACGCACACACACACAATATATTTATATATATATATATAAATTCAATAATAGGACGAATTCTTTTACAAGAATTTATCAAGTAGCTAGCGTGAAAAAAACCTCATAAGGGAAAAAAATCCATCATTTATTCCCGAAATATATATTTATATAAGGGCATTACTATATAATAACGCCTCACGCCATGAGGGACTCTAAGGTCAGACTACTATAAAAAGCACATTTTTACCGAATGCGAGGAAATGCAACTCTCAAAGCCAACCCCTTAAAAACGAACTAAATTATGGATCATGATTTCGTAGTTATTGTAGTATTATACAACTTCTACTCGTCAGTATAATATGGTCCAGAAAAATAGAAATAAACAGTGAATCAACATACCAAACGAACACCATGTATCCAGCATAGCATATGGACGACTGTTCATCGCTATTTCCCTATGTAAGTGGCGGGAATTTCGAATTGCATCTCGGTAAATATGCATCTTACTCAGGATAAATTCAGCACTGAATATATTCTGGTAATATATTTAAATTCAGTAATAGGACGAATTCTTTTACAAGAATTTATCAAAATTCCCGCCACTTACATAGGGAAATAGCGATGAACAGTCGTCCATATGCTATGCTGGATACATGGTGTTCGTTTGGTATGTTGATTCACTGTTTATTTCTATTTGTCTGGACCATATTATACTGACGAGTAGAAGTTGTATAATACTACAATAACTACGAAATCATGATCCATAATTTAGTTCGTTTTTAAGGGATTGGCTTTGAGAGTTGCATTTCCTCGCATTCGGTAAAAATGTGCTTTTTATAGTAGTCTGACCTTAGAGTCCCTCATGGCGCGAGGCGTTATTATATAGTAATGCCCTTATATATATATATATATATATATATATATATATATATATATATAAATAGAGGTTACAAAAGTGACAGAGGATACTGACTAAACAACCCTTCTTAATTTGTTATATATATATATATATATATATATATATCATTAAGGATAAAATTTTCAAAAAATTTTATCAGTGGCCAGCATATTAAAAAATACATTTTATATGTGGTTATTGATGATTTAAAGTCTATCTCTCGGCATATTTGGCATAGGAATTTTTTCTTTTCCTTTATTTATAAGCTTATATATATATATATATATATATATATATATATATATATATATATATATATATATATATATATATATATATATGTACATATATATATATATATATATATATAATGTATGCGTGTGTTTGTGAGTTATTTTCAACTGGCTTGGCAGAAGGAATGATTATTTTAACTGTCTCAAGTGAACCAAAATTTAATATTTCTATTAAAGAAAATGAAACTCCTATGTCGGCAACCGCAGTTGAAACATTGTATCAGTTATTGATTTGTCCCAATCCCCGATATCAATTGAGCATGTTCTATTTAGTATATCCCTCTTTCTTAAACGCGAACATAATGACAGTATCTTTATTTACTCCGTGGGGCGTTGGATATTAGAATCTATACTGTTCCCTTACTTTGTTCTTCAATTCTGATTGACCAGGCTCCACTTTAGATTTACATTTCATTGGAACAACTGAAGATGTTAAAATGTGGTGGAAAGATTCTAAATTCAATTAAATCAAATTTATTCTCTCAACAGCAAAAGGGGTTCTGTCAATATGTGAAATTCCCATTTTTATCTTTTGACCCCTTTAAGGTGCACTCATTCTAAAATATGTTTAGACAACAAATTATGTTTCTTCATATCAATTAAGGTCCATAAACCTGGAAAGAAATGCTTATAACAGTTTTTTTAAGTTAACCAGTCATCTTCACATCGCTCAATTATTTCCTAGTATTTCCTACCGTCTGAGGACTACAGGAAATCGTCTTCCTCAACGTAAGGGTTTTGTCAATACCAGCAACAAGACATGAACGGACAACCCATAAGAGTCATGTGTATTATCTACTTGGAAATTTAAACTTTAGAAGCAGGAGTACAGACACAAAATGGATTGAGAGAGAGAAGAGAATTAAAGGCGTCAAGAGCCTTAACTAGGCAACCAACCAACCAACCAGCCAACCAACCAACCAACTACTTAGAGAAAAGGAGAGAAAGAGAGAGAGAGAGAGAGAGAGAGAGAGAGAGAGAGTGAAAGAGAGAGTGAGAGATAGACCGACAGTGAGAAACTTAAGTGAAGTGAAGCAGGTATAACAAGGAATCGAAACCGGATGATGACTGTTAACATTTAGCAAATGTTAAGGCCTTTCGTTTGCTCTTATCAGTTGATGCTAGAGTCGAATGTGACAGTGTTGGACAGATTGGGATCAGCTCCGTAAATCTATACATCCATGTCTTCGAGTGAGGTCGGTAGTAGGGATAAGCTTTGACTGTCGGGGCGGGGGGTTATCGCCACTTCATTTCCTCGAAGTCACACAAAAAATGAAAAAATTACTCGTACATCATCCCCAGATCATCTTCTTATCTTCTCACTCGCTTTCAAAAGCACCTCCGCCCCTTCTAATTCCATTGGCTTTTATCAGTAACCTCATCACCAACAAACCCACCAACGCTACAATCCTTAGTAACAACATCAACAACAATCACATGAACTAGCAGACAAGCTTTTTACGCACTCAATCGAATGAAAGAAATTGCAACTAAATATTTCGTAAATACTGGCTTATCATCACTAACATCTCTGAATACCCAACATGAATATAATATGCCAGAAAGAAAGACAGGTTGGTCACGGTTAGAAAGCTAGTCGATTGTCATGTTCTCAATTCACAGAAATATTTCTCAAAATACGTACAAACACCGCCAGAGAGCAACAGTGGCTTCAAGTAGGCTCTGAAGACACTTATGAAAGCATCAAACAATGTATACAAAATTCTGGCAAAGATACTCTCGAACCAGAATGTTTACAAATAATTCAGAAAATATATATAAATGTGTATATCTGGTTCCTCTTGGGGTCGCGGATATTGTGAAAATGTTTTATCGTAACCAATAATTTCAGTTTAGCTACGAACGACTTCACAAGCCATTTTCCAATATATTCTTTGAGGTGTAGACAATCGTTTTAAGCTCTTATTTCATAGTAGTAATCCATCGTATATGTATTTGGAACAGACATTAATTCATAAACACACACACCGAGACTACCGTCAACAGTCTTTAATGGATTCAAGCAATTATAGGGAAACTGATGCATTGAGTTCACATATTTGTTTATTTAATTATTATCATTATTGTTGTTGTCGTTGTTTTGGTTTTGCATATTACGAAGTTCTTAAAATTTCTTGTCGATGGTAATCAGGATACACATAACCTATGGGTTAAACGTTTTATAAAATGAGACTTTTCTTTAAAGATGGAAATGATTACAATCTGGAGGTAATTTTTGGAATGTATTATTCTTTCCTTTCATTCTACTTTATAGAACGTTTATAGTTTGAATTGACCCATTCTAACATCAAGGATAAAAACAAAACATATAGTTATCTCCTTTCTTAGCTTATATATATTAAAAAAAAAAAAGACAAAACAAAACAATCGCTTCACACAAGAATAATCTTTGTAAACACGACACAAATTTTATAAAACAGTTCAATAGAACAATGGCATTAAAAATACCTTTTTAGAAGTGAAAATATTTCATCATGACTTGCGTGTCATTCAAATCTGAGTTATCTATTTTCCAAATGATGTCGTCCATAAGACATAAAAATCTACCTTCAGTCTGTATATATATATATATATATATATATATATATATATATATATATATATATATATATATATATATATATATATATATATATATATATATATATATATATCAGAATTGACATTCCTCTCTGATAAAAAATAACACTACACCAAAAATGCATATCTTCAAAGTGAAAACTAGCAACACAAAGCAATTTAATATCGATATAAATATTTAAGAACCGAGCTCACCATGTGTCGCAACCCATTACATAACCAAGGGTATCACATTAACGTTCTCTTTAGAGTAAAGAATCGGAGAAGATTTCAAGACATTCAACACTTCCTGACTCTTGTATAATACAATTAACAAAAGGAAAAACAGTATCAGAAATAAACTCCTTTTACACTTTAAAAGCACATCCGGTTAACTACGTTCACTTCTTCCTATGCACCGACCTACCACATTTACTTGGGAAGCAATCACCTAACTTTTCAAGAGTAAACGATGAATTAACATCACAACACACTCACACATCAACGAAGAATTGGAAAATAGTTTTAGAAACTCTGGAAAAGCAAACACAAAGCATAAAAGCATAACAAGGAACAGACTTAAAGCTTTTCAAGATTCAACATTAGCGCTGTCACCAACAAAACATTTACTTTTGCAGTAAGTGTATGTGTGTGCGTGTGAGTATGTTTGTCTGTGCATGTGTGTTTGTGCGCGTTTGTGTGTGCATGTGTATGTGTGTGTTATTTATGTAAGGTTGTTATTGTGATGTAGGTGCCGATATGGGTTATTTGGTAAACAATTTCCTTCTAGCCACATGGTTCCAGGTTCGGTCCCACTGCGTGGCATCTTGCGCTATATAGTATCAGGATGACCAAAAGCTTGTCGAATATGTATATGTAGAGATATAGTGATGCTAATAAACAAGCTTGGGCTTGATATATAAAATATATATATATATATATATATAAACATATACATATATATATATATATACACACACACACATATAAATATATATAAGAATATATACAGAGGGAAATAAAAACTGAAAATATTCAGAAGATGAACACTCGTGTATAAGCATATAAATATTATATATTCACTGGACAGAAATACAGAAAACTAAAGGGAGAGGGCGGAGCATTTCTGGAGCGACAGTTGTTTCTTAGTGCTCAGAATTACGTAATTGTGGTATTGTTGGCAGATGGAGTGTACAAAAAGTTAAGGATATGTGGAGGAGCACTCCGTCAGTTACGACGACGAGGGACCCAGCTGATAAAATCAACGGAACAGCTTGCTCATGAAATTAACGTGCAAGTCACTGAGCAATCCACAAACACGTGTGCCCCTAACGTAGTTCTCAGGGAGATTCAGCGTGACACACAGTGTGACAAGGCTGGCCCTTTGAAATACAGGTACTACTCATTTTTGCCAGCTGAGTGGACTGGAGCAACGTGAAATAAAGTGTATTGCTCAAGGACACAACGCGTCGCCGGGAATTGAACTCACGACCTTACAATACCGAGCCGAATGCCCTAACCACTAAGCCACGCGCCTTCACTTAAGGGCACGCAGCCAGTAGGGATATATATAAACATTACAGTAAAGACGGCCTCTGTTTTCAGGGAAGAAAGATTGGCAACTACTACGTGGTTTCTATAGAGAAAACATCTCTGGATCTCACTTGTAGACTCTCTTTATATATACATTAATGTGTGTGTGTGTGTGTGTGTGTGTGTGTGTGTGTGTGTGTGTGTGTGTGTGTGTGTGTGTGTGTGTGTGTGTGTGTCTCTATCTGTGTTTGTTCCCTACCACCACTTGACAACCGATGTTGGTGTGTTTATGTCCCTGTAACTTTGCAGTTCGGCAAAAAAACCTTACAGAATAAGTAGCAAGTTTAAACAGTTATGGGATCGATTCATTCAACTACAAATGTTTCAAAGCGGTGCTCCAGCATGACCGCAGTCTAATGACTGAAACAAATAAAGGAAGAAAGATAGGTTGCGATGCGATCGATCTTGGTGTGGCTCGTTCCTCTCTGTTGAGTGTTTTACTGTTAGTTTCACGCTTGGACACAAATATTTACCAAGCTCCTGATTTTCTATATTTCATGCATTCGTTTATTTATTGATTTATTCCAAAAAACACAGAGGATCTACGAGGCAAGGCAAAAATAAAATCCTTTCACAGCTCAGGAATAATCCGACTTGAAATATGAGAGATAACATCAAACAGAGGAGAATAAAACCACCCGCATCGCAACTGAAATTCACCGATGAAAATCCGATCGAGGAAATTTCAAAACAAATAAATAAAATAAGCTTAGAAAAGAAAAAAAACAACGTGGTAAACATTTGCATCCAACATAAAATGTAAAACTAATAGGAAAACATTATTTATTGGTTCTCCGTCGGTTACGACGATGAGTATACCAGTTGATACGATCTACAAAACAGCCTGCTGGTGAAATTAACGTGGGTAAGTACTGCACAGATCCGCATAGCCCTTTACGTAGTTGTCAGGGGTATTGAGCGTGACACAAAACGTGACAGGGCTGACCCTTTGAAATATGGGAACTGCTCACTTTTGCCAGTTGAGCGGACAGGAGCAACGAGAAATAAAGTATCTTTCTGGAGGAGACAATGTGCCGCCGGGAATCCTAACTCACGACCTTACAATCGGGAGCTGAATGCCCTAACCAGTAAGCCACACTTCATTAGTAACCGAGAGAGTAATTTGTAACATCAACAACAACAACAGCAACATTCGCATCACACCCCAAGTCACAAAAAGAATCACAAATAACGCAACCTCACCCTGTAAATTCATTCCTTTAACATTTGTCATAAATCCGGTTGCAGAAATTGTGCAGAGAAAGTAGAAATACTACACGAAAATACACATCTAACATTTAGACGACGAGTTTTTAAACCGCTTCTAACCAGTTGAGGACGAAAAGGTTTAGGGAAGCTCAGAAAATAAAACCCTTTTGTAGTTATCTGTTTCAGTGGTGTCGTTGCACGTGGTACACTAAGTGAGTTTGATTTTTGTGCTGTTAAAAAAGATTTGTTTGCTGTTCTCAGTGAAAGATTTTCTTAGGCTTCTTGTATGTTGACTCAAGTTATGTGTGGGCTAAGTGTGTGTGTGTGTGAGTGTGTGTGTGTGAGTGTGTGTGTGTTTGTGAAAGGTTAAACAGGAATGAAACTTTGTATTATCTAACTAGGAGCGTACTTCTCAGTGATAGCAACGAGTAGGCTATTGATATACTGAAGCGTTGACTATGTCTGAGTTGGTGGAAAGTGAAGAGAAGAGAGCAACTTTGCTACGCAACGAAATACCACACAGCCCGGAACGAAGATTCTGAGGGATAAGTGTAGGAGAGAGTCTAGCAAGTTGCCAAGAGGATTAGACGAACTTTTTACGATATCATGTTTAACAATGAGTCTGGTGAGAGATAGTTGGTGTATGATATCAGAGGCCAAGCCTCGGTAGATTTCGCCCAAGGGAAATCATAATATGGGGACGGCATACAAGTTGTCAGTAATAAAGAAAAGAGAAAGGGCTGGTGGGGAAAGATCCAATTTCAGAAGGAGCGCCGTTCTTGCGACCGAAAGACTTATTGGAAGAGCTTTTGCAACTTTGCAGCTTCGTTGAGACTAGAATCTCCGAAAAAAAAAATAATAATAACTGAGTGTTATTTAGTTTACTTGTAAAAACTATAACAGTTATGGAAGTACAACTAGCTGTCTATATTTTAGTGTTGGAAATAGTGTGTCTCGATCTTCAGGTTTAAGCGATTGAGAGTAGAAAACTTCTCCAACTCTGAACTGGAGGACAAATCCCCGTAGTTATTACTGGTATTCATTTTCGCTTAGTGGACAGGAGCAACGTAAAATGAAGTGACTTGCTCAAGGACATAACCTGTAGCAGGGTTCTGAGATCGAACCCAGCACTGTATCACTGTATCACGCATCGTCACGTGATCTAATTTTAGTTATTAGTCATGAAGTTTTTATTTGTATTTGCTAATTGCTGAAACTGTTCTAGTTCTGGTGGTGAGTGGTTTATAGTAATTACGAACTTGTTTGGCTATATTAGTGCTAACGATGGTAGTAGTAGTAGTAGTAGTAGTAGTAGTCACGGTGTTGGTGGTGGAGGTGCTGGTAGTTGTTTGAAGAGAGAAGGAGAACGAGGAGGAATGGATGCGTAACGTAGCCTGGATTCTCTGCAAGTCATTCGATACTCGCAGAGCATCAACAGACTCTACGCGTTCTTACAAAGCCAAAAGAAACGAGAATTAGTCCAACTTAAACTTCCTCCATCACATGCTTCATTCTGCAAACGACGCAACCATATTCCTATGAGATACAAAACTCACTTGATATATATATATATATATATATATATATATATATATATATATATATATATATATATATATATATATATATTGTTGTACTTGGGGATGGTCATATTGCCAGTTTAGCCAATACAAACACACACGCACTGTATATTTGGTGTTAATTTGCTTCAGCTTTATATTACATTAATCTTAATCTTATTTCGGCCAGAGTTCTTTCGTCACACTTCTGACCGAAATAAGATTAAGATTAATGTAATATAAAGCTGAAGCAAATTAACACCAAATATACAGTGCGTGTGTGTTTTTATTGGCTAAACTGGCAATATGACCATCCCCAAGTACAACAACATCTGTTTCAACACACGATTTCACATCAAAAATCTTGCAAAACAAATATATATATACATATATATATATATATATATATATATATATATATATATATATATATATATATATATATATATATATATATATATATATATATATATATATATATATATACATACACATACACATATACATATATACATACATACATATACAAATATATATATATATATATATATATAAACATACACACACACACACACATATATATATATATATAAAATATATAGTTTTAGAGAAAAGAACCAAGTTTCAAGAACTCATCGATGAAAATCCACTATCACATATAGAAAAATTAACAATTAAAAGCACAATAAATGAGTATAATATAAATTGTATTTAAAACAATGATAATTTGAAACAATGATAATTTATGTAAGATGTTTTTTGTATATAATATACATGTTATTATAATGGATGAAGGGATGATTATTGAATGCTTATTATTTTGATATTATGATATTTTTTTAATAATTTTTCTATCTTTACATAAGTATTTCATATTAATTCATTTGGTACTTATTGTTGGTTGAGATATATATATCTAATTATTGTTCTAATTACGATCTGACGAGTAGCTATATTTTTGAATAGAATTTATTTTCGATAATTTCAACTGATTTTAATCGATTTAAATTTCTTTTCTATTTGAAAATTAGTTATGAAACACGTGTAATCTTTTTATTATATTTATCTTATGATATTTACTTTACTTTATATTATACACATTTATTGTGCTTTTAATTTTTAATTTTTCTATATGTGATAGTGGATTTTCATCGATGAGTTCTTGAAACTTGGTTATTTTCCCTAAAACTATATATTTTATATATATTTTATCTATAAAGCTCAATTTAATTTTAATTTTTTATAAATTGATTTTAATTGAGTTTTTACCTGTAATTTTGGATTTTGTCCCTAATATTATGTATATATATATATATATATATATATATATATATATATGGGAGAATATACAAATAATAACAACAGACGAGGACAGGTGGTGTAAATAACAAAAGTATATATTAGTATGACGCTCGGGAATACGGAAAGTCTTTGACGTTTCGAGCTACGCTCTTCAACAGAAAGAATACGGAGACAAGGAGAAAAACACGGAGAAAAAAAATTGAATAGTGTTCAGTCAACGGTCAATCATAATAATGGCCGATCATAACAATGACTGACCGGAAGTTAGAAATTCTTATTTCAGGAGAGCTAAGAAAGGGGGAGATAACAAACGGTGATCGGGAACGAGGGGCTGTGTGTGGGAGGTAGAATGCTATATATATATATATATATATATATATATATATATATATATATATATATATATATATATATATATGTTGTACTTGGGGATGGTCATATTGCCAGTTTAGCCAATAAAAAACACACGCACTGTATATTTGGTGTTAATTTGCTTCAGCTTTATATTACATTAATCTTAATCTTATTTCGGCCAGAGTTCTTTCGTCACACTTCTGTGACCTCATCAGTGGTCCTTTGTTTCCTTCCTTCTTATGTGTGTCTCACCTTGCTAAATATCAGCCATTTTGTATTTTGTATTCCTATTGTATGTGTCTACGCATGCGTGTCTTTCAATGTGTCTGTGTCTTTTGTAAGTGCATGTGTGTAAGGGGAGTGTCTGTATCACCTATATACTCTGTTAATACGTGTTCGTTTGTATTTGTTTTTATTTATTTATTTGTTCATGTGTGTGTGTGTGTGTTCTTTTTGTGTTTAATTAAATTTTGTTAACGTATGTAGTATTTAATTCCATTTGTTTATCTATGTATTGTATTATACTTTGTTCATATTATTATTGGTTTATAGGTAACATGTTGTCACATGCTGTGGTTTGTGGTTTGTTAGTGGTGTGTGTTAGTGTTCCATTCTAGTTTCCTATTCAGGCTAGGTTTCTCTTCTATTATGTGTGTAGCTTCAGTAATTTGTCTAAGTGCTGCATCACTGCTATGTGTAGATAAGATTTTAATTTCTATGTTGTTGATTGAGCCTCTATGTTCTTGCTCAGCGTGCTGGTACAGAACTGATGAGTTCTTCCCTTCCTTAAGTTGCTTTTAGCCCCAGGAGGACATCTCCTCCCGCTGGCTTATCGACACACTACTGTGTCCTGTTTGCCAAGGGCTAAAAGCAACAGTAACATCCACCCCTATGGGTCAGCCACACTTAAGTGGCAATATACTACACTTTATCGTGCAGTTACTGTTAATTCTTCATTTAGAGAATTAACATTGCTTGTTTTCACCTTTTCGATATCAGTGAAGAATTTCACTGGAAAAGTAGATATAAGATTGCCAAGATTTTGTCTCTCTCATCAAAGATCAGTGGCTATCGAACGCCGACGAAGGGAAATAACCCTGAAACCCGGGTCCGTTCGTGCTACAGATCATGATGGGAGGGATAACTTCCCTTGGCAAACAGGACACAGTAGTGTGTCGATAAGCCAGCTGGAGGAGATGTCCTCCTGGGGCTTAAAGCAACAGTAACATCCACCCCTAGGGGTCAGCCACACTTAAGTGGCAATATACTACACTATATATATATATATATATATATATATATATATATATATATATATATATATATATATATACACACATATACATAAACATATATACTCTTCGCCATTTTATTCTCTACTGATGCAATTAATAGAATATTCCAATCTTTTGCAATACTCAACTTCTATCTACTTATTTTGTTTCCTGTGGGACACATAGGGATTCGAAACACCCTTATTTCTTTTTCACCGTCGTATCCAGCTTCCACTAAATTCGCCAATGCATCTTTCCAATTGTCTGACCATCACTTTATTGTGTTACCAACAACCTATACAAGTTATTGGTCACTTCTAATCAATAGAGCCTTCCGGTTCTGTCAATATCCTTTTGAGAGCAGCTCCAAAACTACTTCCCAGAAATGGCCCCTTCCTCGACAAGCTCTTTATTCTACTCCTCACTCTCCCTTTATTTCACTCAATCTTTGGAAATATGCTGCAGTGTGTCTCATTTTCAAGGAAGACAACTCCTCTAGCTCTGTCAGTTATTGTCCCTTCGTATTCTCAATATTTTAAAGGTGATAAAGAAATAAATTAAGAAACTTATACAAAACGTTCGTCTTCCCTCATCCTTAATTGACAACCAATTTAAATCACGTAAAACCAGATCTGCTCCATGCTTCTATCACTCATCACTCAGCATCAGCACTCGAGAAGTTTGATGAAATAAGCATTTCTTTTTTTTCCCCTCGAGATCTGCAAGTACTCGAGTGTTTTTGGTACGTGGACCTTCTCAGAAAACCACACATCTATGGACTCCCTCCGTTTCTTGCTTCTTAGAAATCAGAGCACACCTTTTAGATTGTACTGTCAATGAATCTACTGATGGAGGTCATTCTGAGCCATACATGGTTACCTCTGTGGCGCATAAGAGTCCGCTCTTCATCCACATTCTCTCCACTTTAAACTAGTGAGCTGCTTGCCGTCTTTTCTCAGATGTCTCACGCTTATGGAAACCTTATCACATTTCATTTTCCCTCAAATGCTGCGCTTTATCATTATCCGAGGGCAAACGAGGCATTTGAAGCCACATTTCAACTGACTCCAGAAATTATGGTCTGGAAACATCTTCGAAATAAAGTCTTGCCAATCTTGTCACCTTCAAAAGCAAAAAAACAAAAATATACATGAATGTATGTATGTATGTATGTATGTATGTATGTATGTATGTAGGTATGTATGTAGGTATATATGTGTGTGTATGTATGGATGTGTGCGTATGTATGTATGCTTGTATGTATGCATGTGTGTATGTGTGTTTGTGTGTATGTATGTATTTATGTATATATGTATGTGTATGTATATATGTGTGTATATGTATGTGCATGTATTTATGTATGTATATATATCTATGTGTATGCATGTATCTGTGTATATGTGTGTGTATGTGTATGTACGTATGTATTTATGTATATACGTATCTACTATCTCTGGCTACATATGGCTTCTGCCTTGTTTAAACAGTCATTTTGAAATTTAATCTTTCATGTATGTTTTATAATCTGAATTCACCTTCCAGAAAACATCCGTAAAGAACATCGGTGATTAACCTGGCATTCCGTACTACATTTCGGATGGAATCTTCATAAGTGATTCGCCAGAAATTTACCGATTCAGAATTTATGCTAAAAGATAAAAAAAAATAAAAAAGCTGTAGTTTCTTAGAGAATCGAACGCACAAATGTCTAGTGACAAATATTGGTTTATTACTTTGGTTCCACCTGGATTACAAGTAATTAATAAACAAAAACATTTTTAACAATGTGTACAACAACAACAATGACAGCAGCTCTAGCTGTAACAACAACAGCAATATCTACCACCACCAACACTACCAACACCACCATAACCATCATCACCTCCACCACAGCAATAAAAACAAAACAAAAAAAGTTGTAAAAATGTTTGGTGAGTGTATGAGATGTTGAAAGGAGAGTGAAAGGCAAGGGAAGTAAGCAAGGTGATATTGCGAGGTCAGTTAAAGTGATTATCAAGCAGGATCGGAAGACCACACACATCTAAGCTAGTGCACACGCTTGATATTTGGAACGTTGTCAGGCGTTTATACTTCTCAATTTTCTCTTCTATAAAGGGCCAGAGAAACGCCGATGTTCTCAGTGAGAATCTGGGGTCGGTCTTTCTGAACAGCTTGTTCCATATAAGAGCTGTACTATCTGTCTTGTGCTTTTGTTTTGTCTTTTCCGGAGTATGTTTATATCAACAATTTATTTCATTATTTACCGTAGATATTGCCGTCATAACCTCCGATGTTTGAAAATCCCAATAGTGCCGTGTCTGAAGACGTATTCTGTCTCGATTAAGACAAAACGTTCAAAAACAATGTCACTGCTCTTTACGTTTTCACGGCAGATTCCATCAAAATCAGTATCAGTTTACATTAGATTGCGGTTGATGAAATAAAGAAGCAATCAAGTACTGAGGATGAGGGTACGAAAAATAAAAACAAAAGGTTTTACAACGACTTACTCGTGAGAACGCACTCAAAGACGGAAGCCTGCGCTTCCTCAAGTGCAACGGGTTATGCAGATCATATCAAAATAGTGTATTCTGTAGGCCAATAGACGAGAGTAGCAAAGGTTAACCACAATTTCAAATCGTTGGCTGTGATTCATACCGACGAACTAGAAAGGCTTCCAGACGTAACTGCTAGAAGATGAACACAACTTCCCTGTGCGCCAGACTTCCAGAGACCCAGTTTAGCGAATTAATTAAGTGGGTATTGACGGAGGCAGTCATCAACAAAAAAATGGTGGTTCACTTTGAAAGGAGTGATTAGAGGAGAATCAAAAAATAATTAGCGGTAGAAAAAAAGTAGACTCGAAGGAAACATATTTAAGAAATAACAAGAGCCGCTTAGGAAAGACATGGCGATTGGCGTGGACGCAGCATGATTTGCTGAAGGCCATTTTCTCCACGCAATGCACGATGTTTGGTTCATCAGAGCTAAGGCGCCTGCTCTAAAACACGCAGTAACGAAAGCCGTTCGATGGTTCCGGGCAGTGGAAGCACTACATGGTAACATAGACACAGTCCAGACTTTGGCGGCGCACAATAACCACATGCTACGTGCACAAGCCGATGTGTAGGGTTGTCAGTGGCACCTCGTTCGGGTGTTCGGGACAAATGATAGGCTGTATCACTGAAGGGATTTCAGTGCCTGAGTGCCTTCCTCAATGGCCTAATGTCAAATCTCGACAGTGTCTCGATGGAGTGCTGCTGAAAGCCGATAAGAGACACTGAAATACGTGAAGCCATTGCTAAGCTGAACGAAGGACAAATAACTTGGTTTGGATAATCTACCCTACGGGATCTACAATTATATACCAAATTTATTGAGTGAAGGCTTGGCTGATGTCTACCATGTGTGAAAGCAGAACGAAAGAATTCTAATTTATGGGTGCGGAGGCGTGAGCTGCTGCTGAGAAAGGACTGACTCGATCACAGGGTTCAAATTAATTATTTTCTGCCCATAATTTTGCTGGAGACAGAATTCAAGATGTTAGCAAAGTGGTTGGTGTTTATCGCATATTTTCTGCTCCGGATGCGCCATCTCGAAGAGATTTCTATCTCCAACAAACTCCACGTTATGCGATACATCATAAAGAAGATGCAGCAGAGACATTAGCATTGGTGAAATTCTGATTAAATTTTGATTGGTCGAAGTATTCGTCCAATTAAAAGTTTTCGATCGTGTTGATCATTAATACTTGGTGGCAGTTCTCACATCGGGACGGGTTTCGGTCAAGTCTTGACAGCTGGACCATGACAACCTACAGTGACATTGTAGTGATTAGAGTAAATGTTCTCCTATCGGAATTACTCTGTATCATGCTTTCATTCCGTCAAGGCGGCCTCTACTGTATTATTAACTGACTTTTGAAACTTCTGCCATAACTTGAGATATTGAGGTGCATCCTGCGCCAACTAAATGCTGAAGTTTTGTCTCAACATATCTCACTTTTATACTGTAAAACACCAATCACATCGAAGTGATTAGCACCGCTCTAAAGAGTACAAAGCAGTGACACAACTCAATATCAATCAGGAACAGTTGGTGGGCCTGCAAATGAGCAGCCGGCGAGGAAGATCCATGTCATTTAACTGTGTCGCGTGGAGCTCTGTACAGACCGGTTAAATATCTCGGGGTTTGATCTGGACGAGTACTTGACTGGAATGACGAGCAGGGTGGTCAGCCTTAGCCATAAATGGGTCGAGAGGAAACTGACCTTAATTGGATCGGCAAAAATGATGTTTGAAATTTTGTTTCCATATGTACATTTTGTTTCTAGACAGCCCCGCCCTTGTTTTCTGTAACCTTGTCCTTGTAATGGCCTCGTTTTTCTTGTGTGCGCCTGCACGGGTAATAAAGGAACCATTGTTGCAATTGTTGTTGTTGTTATTATTATTATTATTATCATCATTATTATTATTATTATTATTTGTAGTAGTAGTAGTAGTAGTAGTAGCAGCGGTAGCAGCAGCATTAGTAGTAGTAGTAGTAGTAGTAGTAGTAGCAGCAGCAGCAGCAGTATTAGTAGTAGTAGTAGTAGTAGTAGTAGTAGTAGTAGTAGTAGTAGTAGTAGTAGTAAAGTTCCACCCGGATCATTTCAATGATGTAATGTCATGAGATTTAGTGAGAAAATTCTCAGCTTTCAAGAACTTTAAAAGGAATTCTTGTAGAATAGAGACTGGCAGTGCTTTTTTTCTTCTGTAAGTCTGTTGCTGGGTGTCACTTCCAGTGTTTTTTTTGTTTTTTTTTGTTTTTTGTTTTCTCTCTCTGTGTTTGTCTTGTCTCAGTTCCTCCAACGAAAACAACGATAACATCCAGTTACATTTCCCAAATTTCTTTCCCTATTTCATTTATTGACGTATATTCAAATATGTTATGCTTCTTTTTTGCTTAGAACGGATTTACATGGGAATTAGACGGAGAGGTCGGTAACGAGGAGATACTGGTGTGTCCGTACAACTCTTTTGGTCATTGACTTGAAACAAAATATGAAATATAATATTACGGCACATTACAATTAAAGCAACGGCATCAACAAGAATTATACATCGCGATAAATATATATCAGCGATGCAGGTCAACATGTAAACAATAAACTAAATTGTAATTTCAAAGTCATTGTCAGTATTTGTTGGTATTTCTTTACATACAATAAAGACGACCGCTGCACCCGAAGCATTCTGTAACATTCTTGTGTGTGAACACGCACGCATATGTATAAGTTTGACGCAAGCTATAAGAGTCATAAGACAAATTCCATCTGGCCACAACGGGTTTATAGATAAAGGTTGTTTATATTGTAATTAGTCCTTCACGTCAAACGTAGTCCAGCAACTAAATTATATTGGCCTTATAATAGGTATATGTTCACTATGAAATGAAAGGAGAGCGTTGAATCGTATAACGGTGGCGATGAAACGTGTTAGTTAAAGAAAAGATTGTGAAGTGCTGGTTTAAATTTTTCTGCCATGTTTTTCCAGATCCATGATTTAACATATTTCGCCCTTATATCTTGTAACTTTGCCTCAATTGCTCAGTCTGTTTGAAAACAAATTCTATAGGCTCTTACAACAGACATTTTTTCGATTACAGTTTTCTCTTTCTCTTTTATAGTCGCCCATCTACTTTAAATCTCTGTTGACATTGCAGTGTTACCCTTTTTTTTTTTACTTATTTAAAACAGTCAGATTTGACAACATTACAACAAACATAGCACTTATCAACTGGAGCTTCTACAGGGGCGTTCCACTTACTAGTTGTAATAGCTAAATATCTCTCAAATCATACTCTGTCAGTCATTGTGCAAAATAATGCTATATTGGATAATGTCACCTGAGTGCACTCTGGTTGGTGAGGTTGGGGTGGGGGGATATACCTGATGGTGACAGATGGAATGTAATTAATCACGTATCCCTTCCATTTTTGTTTTGACCTGGGGGTAAAACAAAAATAACAACTCTCTTACTGGTTGTTTTTCCTATTTTTAACAATCTTCCTTACATTTTGTAATGTTTTTATCTTCCCTTTTCTTGGCAATCAATCATCTGTGATCGTACTCACGGCTACCGAAAGAAATATTTCTTCCATGAAGTATGCGGCTATTTTACAGCTCCACCCATCACTTAATAAAACCAAGAACAACGACATCATTTTCATTAATTCTTTACTATAAAAAATCCCAGAATGTCTTATGGTTTCACTTCTTCAGAAGACTTTGAGTGGTTTCTTGTGTACAAAGTTTTATATGATGATCTAATGTTGATATTTCAACGGAATTCCTATTCAATGTTGAGTAGAGCAGCTAAGGCCCTCAGACAAATTATCAGACGTATTTGTTTTTAGATAACTCTTTATCAGTTTAAGCTCACTCTCTGAATACCATGCTGTGCCTGGCTTTGCAAAGTTGGTGAGAAAATCCGGAGTGATGATTACAAATGTAGTACAACATGGCGTTGTGTATTTTGTAATGTAAATCCATATATTTAATTCTTATTTTCTTTTATTTCCCACAGTGTCATAGTTTTTATGTCAATTAATTACTCTGAAAGTTCTTTATATTTGAATCGCTTCGTTTCTGGTCAAACGATTTATTGAGGCAGAAACAACTATTGCCAGAAGAATGAAAACGCGAAGGAAATTTTCTTTTCAGCTTCCAATCTTGTTAGCCTTCCACTTAAAGAATTGACAAGGACATAAAAATCAAAATAATGAATCCTACATATGGATCCGGATGACTGGCTTTCATCACTTGAATGGTTCGCATGAAAAAAATTCTCTCACGTTCTTTCAGTTGTTTATCTTAATTTCAATTTGCTGACATCGTGACATGTTTTGATTCTGTACCAAATGGATCTGATAGTTTCTGCAGGGACTCAGTGGGGCTTTGTTAATGTTTTCCCCTTCAGTGTCAACCTGTGGCGTCCTTTATACGATATTGCAGATGCCAATAGGAGGAAGGGTGTTGAAACAAAGGTAGGACATGATTATATAACTGAAAGCTCTTCTTTAGATTAATTTTGATGTCTGGCGTCAGATTAACTTACAAGATTATATTTCAGGTCATTGAAATGCGATGTAAAGGATTTTACAAGTTCGATTATATTGCAACAAACCGCTGACTTACCATGGGATCGTTGCAAGAATTGACACCCCGAGAGTGGTCGGAAGAATTTGCCATCGTTCTGAAAAACTGAGCAATAAAGCATTCTTCAGAATCCTTACCATACAAATTCTGTGTATGGAATCCACATATGAACAAAAAATGACCAAAGAATTTTGACTAGATAATATCCTTTCTGATTCTTTTACCTCTGATACTTCACTATACACTTTATATTTCTTTGTATAAAGCTGCTATACTGACATCATTGTCGTATCTTTGACCCGTGAAATCTTTGAAGAGATTGCATTTTTAGCTCAATGTTTCCTTTATCAAGTTTACAATCTCAGAACGTGTTTCTCACAACAGTCATCAAAGGATAAAAATCTCTTCTGAATCTTAAACTCATAATCTATACTTTGAATGTAATGTATGATACATGTTGCCTGTTCGACACCTGATGCAGAATTATGTGTTGCATCATTAAATAGCTTTTTTATTCTTGATCATTCGGTGAGTATGAGTTTTTAAAGCAAGACGGAGAAAAGAGAAATGTATTTATTTTTTGACTTAGTTAAGGAACAATATACTCGCAACCTTTCTCCTTCTCCTTGCTTTCTTTGACGTTCCTCTCATGTGTTTGAAGAACTGGATTGCGTTGAGGCAAAAGTTCAAACCACCTCGCAGAAGTGACTATTGTCGACGTTACCAATCAATTGAGAGGCACTTTGGAATGTACTAAGGTTCTTTCATCCAAAAATTAAATAATGTCAATTTGATTAAGTAAAATATTAATTCACTTAGACTCCTGTCTTACGGTTTGTTTATGCCTAAAATGTCCCAAGCATCAATCTGTAGAAATGATTCCTTTATTCAAAGTGCTTCCATGACACACAATTCAATTTCTGCTACATACTAAGTTGATACCCAGGAATTCTGTCATATAATTTTTACCATTTTCCTGTTGTCAAAGTTGGTGCATTGACTCCACATTTTCCCAAGATTCGACAAGGTTAACCAAAATATGGCTTGCTTCTTGATGCTTTAACCTCTCATCGATATTTCACCGTTATGATTCCTGTGTTAAATATGCCAACTGGAAAAGATTGCTGTGCATTATCGATTGGAAATATATTTGTCTGTGCATATTTTTCTGTTTTCTACATTTCTTTGTATTCATATTCCAATATCAAATCCATCCCGGGTGCCACTGATGAGGGTCTTTCCTCATAGCTTGCTTCGAATGATGTCTTGTTTACTTTCTGCTGTGATTTCTTTGTGCACTGGAGATGTCGATGGCGATCAGTTTCGCGTTCAGGTTTGTTTTGCTTTCAGTTTGTCCTTCGGGAGATGTTTTAAATTTTGCTGATAAATAATTCAACGGTTAACTTTTTGGAAGTAAGACCTGCATCCAGTAACGATCTCTTTTATTTCACTTTTGTCTGTGCGACATTTGATTGACTGATGGACGAGAGAAAGATGGCGTTAACAGGGCAAGTGTATATGCCTGCGTTTTCATTTAATAAAAACTAATCAAACCTCCAAAGAAGGCGATGAAGAGAAAATAAGTGTGGTGTAGATAGAAAGGTGGGGGAGTTTTAGTAGTAGTGGTGGTGGTGGTGGTGATCGAGCCGCCTCACTCTCTCTCTCTCTGTATACACACACACACACACACACACACACACACACACACACACACACACACACATACACATATGTATGTATTATTGTGTGACGTTTTGCTAATAATGGGGACACAGCTTGTGTCAGTGTAATATTATCATGCAGGAACCTTATGTCTAATGATTCATGACTAATGACTAATTGTGGTAAGCAGTTTTAGGTAGCATCCGCGACTGACGTGCTTCAGCATAATGACTTACCCAGAGTTGCATCAGGCCTGATTAATGTCTTGTCTTGGTG
>NC_142934.1:95806078-95808578 GCF_046866305.1 Octopus bimaculoides | reverse complement strand
GTCACGGGTTACTGTTACTTATTTTATTGACACCGATTACTTTTTGTAGTTGTTGTTTTTTATTAACCCTGGGTCAATCGTAATCTGTTCCATCTACGATCTAATGCATTCATGCCATGACCACTATGTTGAATTTTTTATGAGCGACAGTATTATCTTACATGCGTTTTTCTTACTGAACTTCGTAGATGTGACTTGAAGGAGATTTGGCTGTTATTTTAATACTCCCCTCGTTGGCATGTCTCACCTACAGATTAATCAAAGCGTGAGGTTGCTTAACTCCGTTCATCCGTCAAGATCTGGTCAGCTCTTGGAGATAGATATAAGGCGATACTCTTCCATTTGAACTCAAAACGGGAAAAGAGACGACGAAGTTGTTGAGGGCCTCTAAGTTCGCTTCTCTTTCACATCTAAACCAGAACAACACCAAATATCAAATATCTTGTTGAAGCATTATTTGCTTTGTTTTCTTTTTCTTAACCATGTCTCATGCATTTAAGAGAATGTCTGTGTGTGTGTGCGTGCGTACGTGCGCGTTGGGTGTGGTGGACGCCGTGTTGTTTATTTACCAGCTCTACCAATACACACACACACACACACACACACACACACACACACACACACACACACACACACACACACACACACACCGAAAGCCGATCATTCATATCAACAAGCCGTTCCCGTTCCGTCCTTCCACCATTCTAATTATGTTATCCTGTTTCTTAATCGCTTCAACAGTGAAAGCTGAGAATTGTAGAGGAGACATTTCTCGCTTGTTGATCCCCTTTTAAACGGTTTAGATCTCCTACAGAAACTACTACTACTACTACTACTACTACTACTACTACTACTACTACTACTACTACTACTACTACTATTCACCATAAGAGATTCTATCCGATTATTTGATATGTTAGAAATAGCAACTAGATTATCCTCAAACTTGATCCCGCAGTATTACGTGAAGAAAAGTTGAACTAAAAAACGTAATCTTGGATGAACCCCTAAAGACACGGTGATCACGTTTGCAATGACTTTGATCAGTGAAATCTCCCTCAAATTCCACCTTCAAAGCAAGAAGGAAGCTTTGACTAAGATATTCTACATAAAACCAACAGAATGTTTTTGATCATCGTCTGCTTAATCAGGGCTAATCTGGGGTTAAACAACAATAATCATAAACTCTAAACTTTTACATGATTTTTGACGAAATATCTTCATTACTGTCTCCCGATCTGCTAGAAATAGTAGCAGGTCGTGAGGCATCAACTTGTATCTGTTAGAGGCGAATACATCTCGACCGATATCGTAAGATTAACAATAGCGAATCGGGGGAGCGTTTACATAGTCGTTTAATTGTCTAGAAATAACAACCAAATCCCACTGAATTCCATAAGAAGAGAACATGGAAGATAATGTAATCGTACGTACCCACAACATAGACCGTGGTGCTAAGGCTAGCATGCATTTCATCGTAGATGAATATACACTTTATTGTCTTGAGAATTTAGATGGGTGGTGGTGGTGGGGGTCTTACTCTAAATCTTGCAATTCCTTAGAGAAAGACAAGGTGAATAAGGCCTGGACTCATATGTATATAGGTTTCTAGAGTCAGGGTTACCTGGGGATGAAACAATGACAATGGCAGCGATTTATCAGCACACATCCCCATTCCATTTTAATTCATATGCATATATATATATATATATATATATATATATATATATATATATATATATATATATATATATATATATAAATATATATATATATATATATATATATGTATATATATATATATATATGTATGTATATATATATATATATATATATATATATATATATATATATATATATATATATATATATATATATATACACACACATATATATATATATATACACACACATATATATATATATATATAGATATATATATATATATTCATTCTTTTATCCTTTTACTTGTTTTAGTCATTTGACTGCGGCCATGTTGGAGCACCGCCTTTAGTCGAAAGAATCAACCCCAGGACTTATTCTTTGTAAGCCTACTATTTATTCCATTGGGTACTTTTGCCGAACCGCTAAGTTACGGAGACGTAAACATACTAACATCTGTTGTCAAGCGATGATGGGGGACAAACACAAACACACACAAACATATACTACTACTACTACTACTACTACTACTACTACTACTACTACTACTACTACTACTACTACTACTACCATACGCGTCCACGAAGGAGCCACGGATAGAAGTAACAGATAAATTTTCCCTCAAATGACATTACTACTCAGTTTTGTCAAAGAAAAGAGAAAATGAGTGAAGAAGTCGTAAACATTCTTTGAGCATACAAGATGGGAAGGTCACTTATGGAGCGACTGTGACTATAATTTTGCTCGCTAAATCATAACAGAAACAAAAACAGTTCCCCCACTACCCTTACACTCAACCACAGCCTATACTGTTACAATTACAGCAATGAATACAGAA
>NC_142934.1:95783578-95788578 GCF_046866305.1 Octopus bimaculoides | reverse complement strand
AGTTCGTATAAGAGGACAAAAAGTATGCCTGTAATGCCTCGGCTACTTAAATGTGTGTACGTGTGTGTTTGTGCATATGAGAGTGTGTGTATTTGTTTTTATGTGTGTTTACGTGTTTGTGTGCATGAGTGTGTTTGCGTGTGTACAAGTGTGTTTTGGGTGGGTGTGTACAATCATGTTAAATATGTTCGTATACACCAGGATGTGAAAAGACATACGCTGCAGAAATTCTCTCTCTCTCTCTATCTTTCTCTCTCTCTCTCTCTCTCTCTCTCTCTCTCTCTCGCTCTCCCTCTCAAAACATCTCCTTATTGATAATATATATAGAAAAGATGTCATTCGTCAACGAACGGAGTCATCGGACCATACGACAGAGTTATGAATTACGACTCACTATCTGTAGCTTACGACATGCAATGAAACAGAAATGCATGCGCCCTTCGGTCCGATGAGGTTCTTCATCGGATGAAAGTTTGAATATTTTAAATAATATCATTACTTAAGCACACATATTTAGAAGAGAAAGGTGGAGGCGGGTATTAAGGGCATTTGAAAATATGTAAGGGAGTTTCATGTAATCGTGTAAGCTTCTAAAGATTAATCGTCAAGTCAAGATGGCAGATCATCTAGCTCCATCTAGCTCCATGTTTCGTGAGGTTCACAACCTTAGTGGCTAACTTAAACGTTCCTTGTTGATCTGTTTATTATTCTTGTGTGGCGTCGCCTCGTGGGGGGAGAATACAATTTTACGATAAACTCTAGAAACTGGAAAACATCTGTTAAATGAATGAATGAATGAATGAAAAAATAATATGCATTGATGGTTGAGGGTGAAAAGCCATTGACAAAACCACAGCACATCGACACACACACACACACACACACACACACACACACACACACACACACTGTATCCTTACACACACACACACACACACACACACACACACACACACACACACACACTGCATCCTTACATTGGTCGCGGGTCTTTCCTGGCCATTCTCATCATTGAGAAAGACCATTTTCCATTCATTCAACATTCGAATATGTCGGCAGAGAGGTTCTGGGCCTTCATAACTTGGCCATAAATAGGGATGAATAGGAAGTGGAAGTACAGATAGGGTTTCGAAAAGCGGGAGCAAAGAGGGAGCATATTTTTGATATCAGAATCCTTAAGGAGAACGCCAAGGTCTATAATGGTATATTGTGAAAATTAATTTGATAATAACCAACGCATAGAATAACAGGTCACAACCAGAATAATTATTTTACTGGTGATGTGTGTGTATGTGTGTATAACACACACACACACACACACACACACGCATACACACATACAGAGAAAGAGAGAGAGAGAGAGAGAGAGAGAGAGAGAGAGAGAGAGAGAGAGAGAGAGAGAGAGAGAGAGAGAGAGAGAGAGAGAGAGAGAGAGAGATTCTATCCATATGTGTGTGTATGCATGTATGTATGTAATATGATGTATATTCAGTGGAGCATGAAATAGAAAGTTTTGACTTACATTTTCAACAGCAGCTGGTCGTTTTTTCTCTCTCTCTCTCTTCATGGTGTTTCGAAACAATTAGTTTCTAACCCGTATAAAAAAATTTAGGATCGTATTTTGAATGCTGTTTGCTCTGACGTTTAATTATGTCTATACAGGCAATTGTATAAAGTATTCCATTCTATAAAGCTTCAACAAATGTTAACCTATGAAGTGATTCAGTGTCTAAATAGATATTATACTCGCTCTCTCGTTTGAATCTGATTCAATTCAAATGTTTCTTCATTTATAACCGCCCAGATTTGTCTTAGATTGAGTAAATATTACACACGCTGCTTCTGTATAAAATAACTACACCTTCCCCATCTGCGTTCAGATTTGTGTATGGATACACACACACACAGACATATATTAACACACAGAAGCTGGTAGATATACCAATACACATTCTGATGTCCATACACAAATACACATGAGGAAACACAGGTCTTCGAAGAGTGAGTTGACCTGTATTATCAGTGGAGTTAATATTTGCGGATAAATAACTTAGATATGTTTCGGCCAAAGATTGGCCCAGGCCAAATGAACCTTAATAGCACCACCTGGAGACACGTTTTAAAGTCAGTCGGTTATTGATATTGAAATATTATCCCATTATACACCGTTGATTGTTGATATATTTTAGGCCCTGGTCAGTTGGACCCTCGTGTAAAAATATACATTTGTATATGATATACAAGTATATGTGTTATTGAGGATCTGGTTATCTCGTTATCCTAAATAGAAACAAACCGTTTATCATTGATTCAGATGTTGTCTCGCTGTCTCTCTTTAGACAGGATCGATCTTTATCAAAGTTGACTTGAAAAAACGTTTTTTGATATCTATTCTTTCTTTCAATTATTTGCCTTCGTTTTCTGTCTGATGCCGTCACCAAAACTAGTTTTACAGACCCTCAATTAATGCAAAGTAATGTCATTCTTGTCGGGATCTGAACTAAGAACATAAAATGACGCAACTAAGTACCTTAGAATATTTTGTTTTTTTCTGCTCTTTACAACCATTAATATTAACAACAACAATAATAATGATAATAATAGCCATGATTTACATACTTTTAAAATATTCCGGCCAGTTCGAACGCAAAATATGTTAGACGCCGTTGTGTAAGTCAAAGGAGAAGAACATTTCGTTTTTAAACTCTCTTCATACTTCTTCTCGATAAACGTCCACCTACATTTTCCTGGTGACGTCTCATAACTAGGAGAGCAAAACATAAGTTTTTGTTTCTGATTTGTTGCTAATGGTTTCATCGTTACACATTTTTGCGATTTGGAAAGTTGTTCTGGAGTTATTTGGCCTTGCACGTCTTTCTCTTTCATTTTCATATTGTTTTAATCATTCTTTTAATAACTGTTTTCATGTCTGAAAAATACTTTTCTCCTCTTTCTAACATTACATTGAAACATTAGTCTTCCTACTGCCATTGTCATCTCTAGTCTAATGTATAAAGTTGCCATCAGTTTTTGTAGAAATATACTCAGTGAATGTAAACAATCACGCCGATCCTTGTGTTGTATAACAAGAAGAAAAAAAAAACCCAGGGTAAAGGTTAAATCATAGCTGGAACCCTTTTGTTAGTAATGTATTATATATACAGGGGTTAGGCAAAATAATGGAGACACTTATTTTTATTTAACTTTTTTCGTTCTTTTGGCAACGATCAAAGTCAGAACTATTCATATGCATTATACACATGCCCTGCACTTCATGTTATAGGCGTTCATTTGAGCTTTTTACAGTTGCTTCTATTTAAATAAGTTAAATGCGTGATGAGATTTCCACAGAGGAGAAAGTTGTTCGAACGCCAATGAAGCCCTAAATCACTTTTTACCTGGTGTCAGCATTTCGTTGTACAATCTACAATCTGTTCACAGACATAAGCACGCACGCACGAACACACACACACACACACACACACACACACACACACACACACATATATATATGTATATGTATATATATATGTATAGCTTTTGTATTTATCACTTAAACGTAGTGAAATCGTTCTTTGAGATATCTGTGATATACGAAGATGAAGACAACAAAATGAACAAACCAGTAAACAACAACAACAACAGCAACAATAATAATAATAATGATAATAATAATAATAATAATAATAATGTTACTTCACAAATATGACAAAGATTTATGTGTCATAGATGGAAGGTTTCCTGACTAAATGAGTCATCAGAATAATGATAACGTTAATAATAATAATAAACATGTATTGCTGTTTATATAGCTGGCATTTAGTAAGTAATTAGTCTGTACAAAGTCGTTTATAGGATCCTTAGGTAACGTACTAAGAAATAGTCAGCACAACAAAAGAATGAACCATACCGTGTATATACATCTATCACAAAGTTGTACACCATCGCACACAGGTACACACACACACACACAGACACACACACACACACACACACACACACACACACACACACACACACATCCTGATTAAAAGAAGGCAATATGAAAACGACTTTGACATCGACAATTTAGTTTTTCAAACGGCAATGTTAGTAATTATCAAATCTATTTTCCGCATGACTGAACAGTAATAGTAAAAAACAGGAAGAAGAGGCTAAATTTTCCTTTAATGACCGATGAGCTCATTAGTTAACTAGTGGGTGTCTCTGAACGTGCAACACAGAGGAGCCTAATCTCTCTCAACTCATAAACTATTGTCAACCTGCTAGACATAACAGACAAACCTTCTTCTTTTACACCTTACTACCTTCAGTAAGGTCACTTCACCAATTAGAAATAACAACCATATTTTAAAATTACCTAATATCTTCACAAAGCTTGTACTCTTTGAATTTCATATATATATAAATATATATATATATATATATAAAATTTAGATTCAAGATGAATATGGTACTTAGGTTTAAGCACCAGAATTAAGAATGGCATTATCCATACAATTTTAAAATAAGGTGATTAAAACCATAATGAGCAACAAGAATATCCAAAGTTAATGCGGTACGACTGTTTCATGTGACTCCATTTATTTAAGCAATATAAACATTACATCAAATGTAAAATGCAGAGCTGCACAAAGATATAGAAATTTACTGAAATTCCATTTCAGCAGAAGGACATATTTTTATAACAACATTTAAACTCTCCAGGTAGAAAAGAAGAATACAAAAACCATTTTGACTTACCCAGACCATACAGACTAGCCTGGAGAATTTAAATGTAGTTATAAAAATATGTCCTTCTGTTGAAATGTAATTTCAGTAAATTTCTATATCTTTGTGCAGCTGAGAATTGCTCTGCATTTGATGTAATGTTCACATTTCTTAAATAAATGGAGTCGCATGAAACGATCGTACTGCATTAACTTTGGACATCCTTGTTGCTTCTTTTGATTTATATATATATATATATATATATATATATATATATATATATATATAAA
>NC_142934.1:95748578-95773578 GCF_046866305.1 Octopus bimaculoides | reverse complement strand
TCATCCTCATCATCATCATCACTATCATCAACATTATTATTGTCGATATTATTGTGAAAACTTGTTTGAGAACATGCAATTAATGTTGAATTGTAACCGTATCCAGGTGTGAAAACATAAGAATATACTGGGTCCAGGTGAGAAAATATACGAATAGACATGAGAGGAACATACGAGATATGAACTCGTTATCTCTCCCACTCTCTCACTCTCACACCTCTCTGTTTGTGTGTGGGTATCTCTCTCACTGTATATGTGTGTGCATATATGTATAAACACACACACATATAACCGTTTAGCTATAAAGAAAAGTGAAGAGGTATAGTAATGTTGAGTTGAAAGAAGAGGAAATGTAAATCTGTTAAACAGGAAGTTGCTCTAATGAAAGTTTATATTGCTTCAGACTATTACAGCTATTAAAACATAAAGTGACAAAAATCTGAAATACAAGTGTGTGTGTGTGTATGTGTGCTTTTACAACACATGCACTATCAGCAGAACACCTATTTCCACCAGCTAACCATTACAAGATCTAAGGAACACTAGAATTACCAATACAATCACCAGACGAGTGATGTTCTTAACTGTTTCTTTTGGCTGATGTCCTACCAAAAGGAAGACATGAAAATCTACTTCCGGGAAATATACATTCTTCACTGTCTTTGTAGAATATAGATCGACTTGGGACTAAAAGTAACATTGCACAATATGTTATAGTCTCGAAGAGATAGGGGCATTTTGGAGTTTCTGCTCAGAAGTATACAATTTGGGTGAAATAAATGGCGGTGTCAAGGGTGGAATACCTCTGGTTAATTAGGGCTGATTTATGTGTAATTAACAATTGAAAGTATAACGTGTTAACTTTAAATGACCAGGGATTACAGTGGAAGCTTTATGTTTTCATCCGTTTTTCTATATAAGAATTACTAAATGTCACCGCTGAGAAAAAAACTACTCTTCACGTTACAATTCTAAGGAATTTGACCGAAGACTTTCCCAGTCTTTGTTAAAATTTACGCACAATTTCTTTATTAAACAGTTTTGCTGCTCCTTAGAATGTCAGGATGAGGCTAACATCTGAGACTATTTTGATGAACCTGCTCATTTCAGTTTCTTAACCACAAACACATTGCTAGGTCCAAAGTACGTCAGTCATTTACTTGGCTTTCTTTCTTTCTTTCTTTCTTTCTTTCTTTCTTTCTTTCTTTCTTCTCATCATGACAACTCTGTATTATTACATCATATTATTGTTGTTGTTGTTATTATTATTATTATTATTATTATTATTATTATTATTATTATTATTATTATTATTATTATCGGCTCCATTAACTTTCTTTATGTGCCTTATGTCTTCAGTACATTATCCCCGTGTTACTCACGGCATATCAAGCACCTCGCACTCCAACCCAGGTGTTTTAGATTATAGTGTTCGGTATTTTGTTGTTTTTGCCCCCCTCCCCACCCCTTATACCAAGTAATTTCGGTTTGCCGTCTTAGGCCTGGGCTATGTGTGTACAGAGGCAGGTTTATACGAATGAGAAAAACACAGCCGTAATAAATAAATGATAAGAACAAGAAACAATAAAAATGATTTTCATCTGCAAGTTACGTTTTTAGTTTCACGTTTTTTTGCTTCTCATCGAGTAACGGAACTAAACCAAACATAATAATGATATTAGAAATAAATTAAATATGCACATTCATAAAGAAAAAAAATTAACTTGATGTGATCGATGTGTCGTCTAAGAATGTTACGTTGTATTCTTCGATAATCGTCTATTCTGAATTTTGAAAGATTTCAATGAAAATCTTTCATTTAAGAGACAATATATTGGAATATAAGATTCAGTGAAATGTTTATTTGTTTAAAGCGCATACGAGGTTGTTCAGTGTAAGTCAAACTTCTTCCAGTATTTCGACAAATATTATGATATTTGTTAATAATTTTTAGCTTTCTAAGTATGCTTAAAACAAAATTCCTATATAAGAGCATATTCATTGTCTTTGGAATTCTAAGATCTCAACACTCGTCATCTTGATTGCAAGATTTGATATTTTCTGAAATCGTCCCCCAAAAATGTTATGCTTTTGAATACTACATTTTATAGATTTGATGTATTTTGATAGAATTGTGTGCAAACGCTTTCAAGATTCCTGAAAGCTGATGATGCTGCCTGAACCTTAATTTAAAACGATGCCCAGTCAATCTTAGGAACTAAATTATACAATGTAAATACTTTTGCACAATAATCTGTCCATTTTCAAACACAAATTATTTAATGGGGAATTTGCGTGGTTATAACAATTGCAAGAACAGCACCAATTGCATGTAGATAACTTTGACATTTTTTTTTGTTATGGTTTCTATTTGCAATTTCTCTCGAACCACAATACATGCCATGCATTTATCATTATGATATTAACCATGCAACATATAAGTTAACAATCCGATGCAAAATAAACAAATCAGTAAATAGATATAACAAGAGAAGTAAAGAAAGGAATAAAAAGATGGCCGAACGTATCAGGTTTTCTTAAAAGGAAGTCAGCGGCACAGATTATCGGTAAAATGTGGAAAGCTTGTTTTCGCACACACATCCAAAGGTAACAAGAACTTGTGACGCACAAACCGATGCAACTAGATATTTCCTGCCCATACACACAAATGCATAACGTTTGCGCAAAGAGCATAATTAGAATATGCACGTAACATGATTTCACTTATAGATTGTATACATAAAATATATATATGTATATATTATTTTCTTGTACATATACATACATGCTTATATATATATGTGTGTGTGTGCGTGTATGCATATATACACGTGTGTGTATGCATGTATGTGTGTACATGTTTGTGTGTGTGTGTGTGTTTTCTGTTCGTTTTGATTTTAGTTTCTACCTGGGAGGCATGTTGCACTTTTCTGATGCATTTTGAGAAATTCTGTTGAATAACTTCGAATAACTTCGCCAAAAGATATTAGCATCGCCTTGAAGCTCTTCGTGTGAACATAACTGCTTCAGTTGCCGACCACCCGTGGACTGTCATGGTGAATTGATAAATACATTTTCAAGATGTGTACGATAGACTGTGCTTTGGTTTTAATCTTCAGTAACTTTTATAGGACATCATTAATTGACCATAAAAGGGCATTCATCGTGGAACAAAAGCTGATCGTATGAAATTCAATGGGTGAAGATTTTCCGTCGAGGGAAGATTATTGTAATATGCATTCATTATAAATGCATATGCCATACGCAGGTTGGGAAGTAGGATTGGAAATATTGTTATGAAGTTTAAGGTTAATTCTGATTGTGCACAAATAAGATGAGATTTGATCCAATTATGAACACAGCAATTTAATTTTAATTATATGTCAGACTATATTACATGAATGTTGTATAAGAATAGTTCGGTGCACCACCTCCACCAACGGATTTTTTCGCTTCATAACTTTCTTAATAAAACTATTGAGATTCATTTCCAAAGAAGGAGGTGACGAATATGTTAAAATTAATTTTTTAACTGAGAAAGAAAAGTTCATATCTTTTTAATTAATCATTAAATTATGATTATTACGCAAGATAAAAATAATTATAATTTTATTTTTAACTGATTTTATTCGTTATCAACACGAAATTAGAAGATACTTTCAAAAATAGTTTCGTAATTTATATTTAGCCTTCAACAATTCAAATAGAAAATACACAACATTAATACTGAATAATTTCTCACTATATTTTTATTTATCTCTATGATAATAATACATTATTATCATAGAGATGAATTTATGTTTAGCTTACTTTCCTATTTCATATTGATAAAGAATAATTTTAACAAGTATTATGCCACAGATGTTTATACTGCGCAGAGTGTCTAAAAGACATGAATTTTTTTCCTTTGTTAAAAAAGAATTGATTTAAAAGGTCTTTCCTCAGCATAATCATCATCCCTATCTTTGAAACGTATGTTTACAAAATTTCATTAAAATCTATACTTTATTAAGTATATTATTAGGAAACAAAACTGGTGGAGGCACGTGACCATGTTTCGTGTTTAATACGGAAACAGTGTGATTTTCAGGGAGATTAGGCTGTAATTGTTGGCATGTTGCTTGAACGTGATTATATTATTAGTTGATATGTGTGAAATATTGTCAGTAAAAGAAGAGTGAAACAATTTAGAGAGTGAAAAGCACTTGCGTATGAAAAGCAATGAGGGAGAGTGTGAGGGATGTTTGGGCTTGTTAGTATCAGAAGGAAAACACAAGAGAGTTAATAAATCTGTCTTTATATGTGAAACTGGATGGTAAGAAGCTTGCCTCCCGAACACATGGTTCCGGGTTCAGTCTACTGCTTCGCACTTTGGGTAGGTGTTTTCTCCTATTGCCAAGGGCTGACCAAACCCTTCAGATTGGATTTTGTTGACAGAAACTATAAGAATCCTGTTGTTATATGTGTGTGTGTGTGTGTGTGTGTGTGTGAGAGAGAGAGAGAGAGAGAGAGAGAGAAAGAGAGAGAGGGAGAGACAGTGTGTGTACGTGTGTGTTTGTGTGTGTGTGTCTTCGTGTTTGTATTTGTCCCGCACAACCGCTTGACACCCGGTGTTGGTTTGTCTGCGTTCGTAAAAAATAATATTGGGGTCGATTCATTCGACAAACTATTCTTGAAGGCAGTGCTCAAGCATGGCCGCAGTCAAATGTTTGTAACAAGTAAAAAAACAAAAGATAAAGATATATCGATACATTTGCGTATAAAAGAGGGAGAGAGAGAGAGAAAGAGGGAGAGAGAGAGAGAAAGAGGGAGAGAGAGAGAGAGAGGAAAACTGAACGAGTAAGAGCAAGTCGAAAGCAAGTATATGAGAATAATATTCCAGTTGTACCAAATGTATGAAGAACGAAAGTCTGCCTTCCTCAATTCACGTGATATACAGATAAAGTGGCTTATGTTTATTTTGGGGTTAGAACCAAAATACAGACATAAGAATAAAAGAGAAAGGAGCAATATGGTCGCTTGGCATAACAGAAATAGCAACCATGTGTCCCTTGGTCACACAATCGTCTGAAAACAGATTTCTGATATTACATCCGGCAATATTGTCAGAAGACTTGATGGTCATGCCTGGGACGCTTTTTCTCCCCGCCTAGTCAATGAGAATTCCCCAGATATATTAAGATACAAAATGTTAACAGCCAAATACCGCTGTAACATGATGCAGGAAATCACGTGATGTGAAAATTAGGTTTCAAAAATTCCTTGGAGGGGAAAAGGTCGGTTGCCCATGGGACGCGACCCCACTTCTGTGAACATGATAGACGTGCCAACATTGCACCACAGGAACTCTGCGAATTTTCGCCGTCCATTTGAGATGCTTCATTCTTACCTTCGAGATTTGCATGTTGTTTACTTCACAATAATTTCACAATAATTAAAGACGTGAAATAAGTTGTTTTTTAACAGTGGTATTCGAAGTGGATAAGGCTATAAAAAATAGGGTGTAAAATATTGGCTTGAAAAGTCCTTAGATGAAAAACTGTTGACGGCTGGGTTTGACTATTTTTCATCTAAACCGGTTTTAACCCAATAGTTATGCGCTATTACTTATAGATTTGTTTACTTCAAGCTCCCCCATTAAGTACGATTTATATAAACACACGCACATATATTACACGTATGTATATTTGTACGACAGAGAGAAAAAAGATGTATGAGACAGCCATATATATATATATATATATATATATATATATATATATATATATATATATATACATACATACATATATATATATGTATGTATGTATGTATATACATACATATATATACATATATACATGCATATAATATGTGTGTGTGTATTAGCATAAACAGTCACAAAAAATAAACGATGAGTCACACATACATATAAACAAGTACTGTATGGAATCTCGCCACCCTACAAAAATAAATAAATAAATAAATAAAATAATAATAAAATTATCAAGAAAATCATGAAAAAAACGAGTTAGATAACCTTTCAGTGTGTTACATCGTGACCTCCGCCTTTCAGCACCAATTTGAAATCAATTCAACTTCACGTTAGGAAGCCTGACTAGAATTGCTTTTTGAAACAGCCAACATCTTCAGACAGTCTCAAACAAGAATACTTGTCATATTATTTTATTTATGTATTTATTCATTCCAGTTTCTTTTGCAGCTTCTTTGATTGTTTTTCTTCTGACATTGCTTTGTCATGTTCGATTTCTTCTTCTTTGGCTTATTTTTATTTCTTTCATATCCATCGTGATTTCGTTGTTTCTTAGCACATTTTCTTTCATTCTGTCTCCCCCTCCCCCTCCCATTTCATATATATGTGTGTATGTGTGTGTACACAGACGCAAACACACACGCATATATATATTAGAAAGATGGTCTTACAAATCGGCAATGGAAATGTTGTATTTGTTGTTTTGTAAGATAAGCTCATTTTATTTGTTGTAGATGTCCTTTGAGTCTCAGAGAGTTTCGTCCCGCCAATATTTCACAGATCACAGGAATTCTCTTTTACCTCAGTTATTCACTACTTCAGATTTTTCTCGCCAGAAATTTGTAAATTCTTCTTTGGTTTAGCGTGCAATTATTACCGCACTTCGTCCATCTTTACATTCTGAGTTCAAATCCCGCCGAAGACGACTTTGTATTTCCTCTCTTTGGAGTCGAGAAAATAAGTACTACCAGAGCGTTAGGGTGGATACAATCGCCTTATACCCACCCCACAAATTATTGGCCTTGTGCTAGAATTTGAAATCATCATTTCCATTTAACTTTTTAGTTCTCTTGATTTCACTTGCTCCGTCAGTTTTTGTAATGTACCACCACCACCATCACCACCACCATCGCTTGACAGCCGATGTTGGTGTGTTTACAACTCCGTAATCTAGCAGTTCGGCAAAAGACACCGATAGAATAAGTACTGAATCCCCTTGAGATAGTGCTCCAGCACGCTGCAGTCAAATGAAAGAAACAAATAAACGGATATATGTGTGCTTCTGTCTGTTTGTCTCTTACCAACGATTGTCGACCAGTGTAGGTGTGTTTATGTCTCCGTAACTTAACGGTTCGACAAGAAGAGACCGATGCAATAAGTACCAAGCTTGATAAAAAATAAAAAGATACTAGGGGTCGATTCATTCGACTAAAATTTTTTTAAGGCAGTGCCCCAGCATGGCCGCAGTCAAATGATAAAATATAAAAGATCAGCTTTGGCAGCTCAGCTCAGTTTATTTTGTAAAACGTTGTAGGTTTTTGTTTATTTTCCCTTTAAACTTTAGCAGTAAAGACGCGAAACACAAAAGAAGCCATTAATATTTACTTCACTTACACCAAATGCCACATTCAGGGCTGTGGAGATGATTCTTCACGCAAAGAAAACTTGTGACAATTCTTCATGTAATCCCCAAATATTTCTTGATGGATCGACAAAGGCTGATGATATAACATTGCTGTTCTTTCTGCTGCTGCTCACATTTGGTAAATAAAAAGAGAGAAAAAATAATAAAAAAACAAAAACAAGTAGCAGAAATTGATTGTTTTCTTTGAAATGACTTTTGCTAATTATGTTAATTAAATTTGATATATTGGCAGAGTTGTTAGTCTCTATTTATGTAATTTAGATTCTTGTTAGACTTAGCATAAGTGATATTTATTGATCTGTGAGTCTAATTGTCTAAATTCGGACTATTTCTCAGAAAAGAGTATATTGCATATTATGTCCTTATGCTTTGAAATGTTGTGAATGATGTATTGAAACAGGAATTGCAGCGCCATACCAATGTTTAAGGAGCGCTGAGAGGAAGATGTTTTCCGACAGGAGACCTGATCTGAATGTTTTGAAGTGAGAGCACCTCACTAAAAGCCCTGAAAAACTGATTTGTGGTAATAAATTGGGCATGGTTAAATGTGGTTCTCCCCACCCTCCAGAGATAAGGAATAACCCCTTTGATGGATTCTACACAGCTACCGACTACCAAACTTTACTCAAAAGTCTTTGGCTGACCCGATACCATGATTCCTCAACCATGTCTCTGAGTGATAATAAAATCAACTTACTGAGACCTGGCATAGCCTGGACGCATTTACTGTTGCTCAGGACAACGAGGATCAACCTTGTCCAATGCCTTCAAATATTCGAATATTGTAAAAGCTTTATAAAACCCAGACGTGCACCTAACGTTTCTTCTAACGTGTAACACATGTTGGAATTTGTACATGCATACATAAGTGTGTGTGTATGTGTGTGTGTATGTGTGTGTGTATAGCTTGGCTGACCAGGCTATGTGTGTATATATATATATATATATATATATGTACTTTCTTTTTCTAGTTATTTTCTCTCTGTGCTTATTTCTGTGGTCCTTTCTGTCGAAAAGCGTAGGCTCGAAACGTAAAAGACCTTTTCACTTCCTGAGCGTTAAACCAGGACATCTGTTTGTTGTTTACGCACCCATCTTCGTCTTTTGTTGGGTTTTTTTTGTAAATTGCCACTATATTTATAAGTACGTATGTATGTATTACATATGCATATTTATTTATCTTCCCACAAATACACACATTTGTGTAGCAGCTTTTCGGAAAATAAATGGTATTTGTTTGCACATGAAGAAAATCTTTAACTCAATATTTAGTAGAAGATAGACCTAAATTCATCGCGTAATCCTCTTGCCTTCTCTATGATATTAGGAGATTTAATATCGGAGTATTTTTTTTACAATCCTTGGTATTTAGCAGTCTGTTAGCCGGCCAAAATATATCTCTATGCGTAGAAACTGTGGCATATTAGTGTGGCTGTATTATGAATACGTGTACCTAATTTCCCAGCTAATATAAATGCGGTACAAACGAAATACTGTGATTTCTCATGCAGTTTTGATGTGTTTATGCATGTGTGTGTGCGTATGTCTGTTTGTATGTAGTGTGTACATACAAATAAATACATGCCTATATACACACATAGGTATACACAAACACAAAGATATAATTTATAAATAACTACAGTACATACATGTTTGCTGAGTATATGGCGAGGAGACGTTAGCTTGATTTTAACGCTATTTGCAGCAATTGTAGCACTAGTCAAACGTTGGCCTTTCTGTTAACTAAATCCATAAAGACTGCAGAAAAATATATACACCAAAATTAGTCAAAACTGTGATTATAGCTAAAGCAGGACAGAGAAAACTATAGATTAGGTGGTAAATCAACAAACAAATAGAAATGTATCGGTAAACAACTTATTGATAGCTGGTGACTGACTATTCAGTTCGATCTAAAGAAGTTTTCAGGCCAAGAATATTGTCAAATTGTACGGGGCACTTACTGTATTTATATAATCGACATTGGTAGAATTAGAGAAAGGAAACAAGCGACCATTTTAGTTATTTTTGGATGGCTTCCGACGGTTTTCTTTGCCCATCTTTCTCCACCCGCCTCTCTATTTTCGCCAGCATTCACACATAGAAACACAATATCTTTTATACCCCTATAAAAACACACGTAAATATAAACATACATGTATATACATATATGTATATACATGAACTAATGCGATACATGTAAGCATGCGTGCATGTGTGTAAGGATGGCGAGCTTGAATGATGGAAGAACGAATGTATCTCTCTCTCTCTCTCTCTCTCTCTCTCTCTCTCTCTCTTTATATATATATATATATATATATATATATATATATATATATATATACGTGTGTGTATGTGTGTGTGTGTGTGTTTGTGTGTGTGGTGATGTGGAGGCGCAATGACCCAGTGGTTAGGACTGCGGACTCGCAGTCGGAGGATCGCGGTTTCAATTCCCAGACAGGCGTTGTGAGTTTTTATTGAGCGAAGTTGGAAAAGTTTTCTTCGTCGACAATTTTGAAATATAGTTTCATTAACGCTAATGAAAATATATGTATCCAGGCATATATGTATGTATGCATGTATGTATGTATGTAAGCATATATATATATATATATATATATATATATATATAATTAATATATAATTAATATATATGTGTGTGTTCGTATGTATATATGAGTGTGAGTTTTGACGTGGGTATGTATATAAATATACATACATGAACTTATGGGAGTAAATGTGGATTTGTTTGTGTATATATATGAGCATACACATTAGTATAAATGATTATATACACTCATCTCAATATTTTTGTAGAAACACAAGATTAAAACCATTTATATTACCTTCTTATTACATAACATTCCTCTCCAATTTTTATCGCATTTATATCAGCCTATCTTCTCCCAACTCTACACTCTGAATTTTCTTTCTCTTTTTTTCTTTTTTCTTTTCTTTTTTTCTTCCCTTCTTGTCCAACGTACAATCTGGTAGCGTCCTAATCTCCAGCGGTTTTTTCAAATGAACTACGTTATAACCTTCTCCAACTATAGTTATCATACTCGGTCATAATGTCTTACGTTTAAGATGGTTCCCATACATTCCCTGAGGAGAAGTTTACATTTTTAACATCGACGATTCCTATGGATCGCATAAATTGTAATTCTTCGAAACATATGTCGGAATAAAGTATGCAGTTATAACATGCGTTTACTCCATTCCTTAAATTTATATATATATATATATATATATATATATATATATATATATATATATATATATATATATATATATATATATATATATATATATATCCGAAGGGCTTCTTTCAGTTTCCGTCTAGCAAATCCACTCACAAGGCTTTAATCGGCCCGAGGCTATGGTAGAAGACACTTGCCGAAGGTGCCACGCAGTGGGACTGAACCCGGAACCATATGGCTGGTGAGCAAGCTACAATATTCCAGCCATTTCGAATTCCAGATGATCGAGGTAGAATTTCTCTAATTGTTTCTTGTGATATTCTGAGGACCAAACCAACTTTGATGTTGCTTTTTCTTATATTGGTTCCACACTTCAGTCCATGGACAACAATATCGGTATGGGTCAAGTCGATCCCAACTGATACTTATTTGATCAACCCCAAAAGGATAAATGGCAAAGTCGACCTCGGAGGAATTTGAACTCAGACGAAATGCCGCTAAGCATTCTGTCCGGCGTATTAAAGATTCTTTACATTTTTAATAAGCCAAGCACAGTTTTGTATGAACCATATGTATAAGTGTACATACACCTGTCTATGCATTCATTCATTCAGAAGCATACATGCGTGAGGTGAGGCACAGACCCACTGACATACAGAAATACGTGTTGACCGTTTAACACGCTTATAAATGTGCGTTTATCTCTATGTGACAATACATGAGATTTCTAAAGTTCAAAATGTAACAATTATATTAGTGTTTATTCAAATTCCATTGACGGACTTTACGCTTGGCTTTAGAAACCAATTCAGTCCTCCAGGGAAAAATTCATTTTAATAAAGAAAATATTGAAAGTAAACATATATATGCATACATAAAACCGAGACATGCATCCACGGATACATACAGATGTTGAGCATGTATGTATATTCATATACATACATACATGTACACACTCACACACACACACACACACACACACACACACACACACACACACACACACACACACACACACATATATATATATATAAACAATGGGTATAAAGTACGTTATCAAGAATCAGAGAGCCAACGTGTTTCATGACAATCATACCAAATACAAAGCATAGAAAGTGTAGAAATAAGAAGTGGAGGAGAATGTAGTGTGATGGTAGCGTTTGCTGTGGTGGTGGTGGTGGTGGAGGGTAATAGCTGTAGAGGAAACATTTGCGGTTCTATAGAATTGCAATGGCGTTGAAAATGGTGGTAACGGGGGAGGTAGTGGGTAATTGTAGTGGAGGGCGAAGGGTGGTGGAATTTCTGCGATGGCTAGACAGAAATACATTACATAGAACCGACAGTTCTTGTGCGTTACAGCGGATCCTGCTAAATAATCATTTATGCTGTCTCATTTCACTTTGAATTAGGATCAACATTAATTCTGAGGTTTAATTGTGAAATATGTACCTCTGTCATTGCAGTTTACTGCAAGTCTTCTCTCTCTGTCTCTGTGAATACTTCCGTGTGTTTTCCAGTGTTTGTCTTTCTGCTGGATGGCAGTCAGACAGTCAGGCAGTCGGACTGGCTACTGTTCAGGCATGGCGATTTCGTCATAATATAAGCTTTTCGCTTTTCCTTTCTTTTCTTTGCTAGAAAACACACACACATATGCATGCACATACATACACACACATACATACGAACATTTATACATGCATACATGCATGCATGCATAGATATGTACATACACATATAACACATATAAGCACATACAGCTACACATATATACGCATACACATACATACATGCATACATACGGAGATACATATATATATATATATATACATGTATATACATACATACACAATAAACGTATAAACACATATATACACTTACAGACACACATATATGCATTAGCACATAAATACATATGCATGCATCTAGACATAAAAACGCATCCATAAAACAAACATACAAATCTGCGCATACACTAACACCAAATACTGCACACACACACATATGCACAAATACCTAGATGATGTTGATAAAAGTTCCAATGAAGGAGCCTTCAATCTATGTTAGAGTCCGGCTCTTTCTCTATGGACAAGAAATACAGAAATGAAACTGATTGATAACATACATACATGCAGGTATACACACACATACACTCACAGTAGGGATGAAATCAAGAAACTGTTAAACACTATGTAAATTTGTGATTTATCGAAATTTTCTTTCCAGAGACGATTAAATAAATGCTTTGTGGCAATGAAGACCAATTCCATTTGAGAAGCGGAGATAATCTCAAAACTAGCAATGTATGTGGGCCTAGTCTTTGAGTTAGAGAGGTTTGAGGAAGTGCAGGTAAAATGTATCCCAGTAGTTATAGGTGCATTGGGAAACAATGCCTAAAGATTTGAACAGATGTATAGAGGAAACAGTCATAAAACGTAGTTTAGTGCAGCTCTAGAAAACAGTGCTATTAGGGACAGTTTTGATACTTGGCAACTAAGGTTACTTGTAGCCAGAAGCAAGGAATTATTCTGGCGGTCTAACCAGTTGTACCTGTATGAAGTAGTAGTAGTAGTAGTAATAGGATCGTGCTCCATACACACTCAGAGAAAAATGATACCGTTGCTGTTGGATTCTTCTCTCTTTTCTTAATACTTGTATTAAAATTATCCACTGGGAGAGGATTATCGTATTTTCGTAACTTAATAACATTAAATGCTAAATAAAAGCGGTATTTGTGTTGTTTTTCAGATGATAGTAATGGTGTACAGGCACTCACAGACGTTAGACATAGCGACTCTGTGCAAGGGTAAGATGTGAATAAGATATATTAGCCGCTCTCTGGTGCCAACTGGTGTCTTAATTCATGTTACATTTCCTCACATCAAAGCCGATGCCAAGATTATGATGACCAATTTTGAGTTTGCTCTTCTAGAAGAACGCAGAGAATTCTTCGACCACGTTCAGACCACATTCTTTACGTAACCTAAACACACTGATTGCAACAATGTCTACACCGTAGTGATTACTCAAAGAGGATATGAGAGAACCACCCCCAGGTCGGCATGTAGAGTTGTCGACATCAAGCAATGTCAGCAAATTTCACGCGACGATGCTTATGTCGTTTTTTTTTTGTCGTACTGGGGTCACCGGAGACAAATTCTGTTTAATTCCAGTCGCCAACAATCATGGTCTTGTGCCACTGATTTTTAGAATTCTTGCTAAGAGGCGACAACACGAACCTGCTCCCTTCTGTTACTAGACTCTCCAGTCACACCAGATGTTTTAAGGATTTAAAATCTAATATCGTGTTACAGGACAGACATTTAAGTAATAAAACTCTATATTATTATTGGGGATGGACAATTCCATGCATTGTCACTGGAAAGACAGATCATCATACAAAAGTAACCCATGACAACTGGTACCTTTACACTGATGTAGAAGGTTGTCGTATATAAAGTCGTTTCAAACGCCATGAAGCTAAGCCAAACTTTTTTTCTCTTTTATAATGTGGTTTCTGTATACGTCCCCTTAGTGTCGAGCACGAATACAGTGTGATATATAATACCACGGAATGGGATAGACACCAACTGTTTCCAATTGATGTATTCCCCAAATACTCTGTCAACAACTGTAACCAATCCAAAACAATTCTCAACGAATTATAACAACTTCTCAACAATTTCCTGCGACTCCACGAACTCACGAACGACACCTTTCGACTTTCTGCGATTTCTCACCTCTCGCTCTCAGTCAAAGACGCTGCTACTTATGCGATTTCAGCTCGTCCATTCTCACAAGGGGTGTCATGATTCTCGCCATAACATTCTCCTAGGTTCTGACCGAGTCTTTGCTTCTTTGGATGCGTTCACAAAGAAAAAAAAACATTTTTAGACACTGAGGTGCAGCTAGCTCATATTGCTTCACTTGAAATATCTGCTACTCCAAGACATTTTACTGAGTTTCCCTGATGTCACAAAGTACCCAGTTATCAGAGATTGCTAATAACTGTGATAAGGGGGCTCTTCACTGACATAAATAACAGTGACACTAGATTGCTTCACCATTCACTACTGCACAAAAGCGTGAATAAAATGGCTGCAAGGGCTTCTGGACTGGGCGCATTACGTCATACACACAAACATATATATATATACGATGTGTGTGTGGTTGTATATGTACACGTGTGTACACACACACGCACACACATAGATAAAACTTACTTGGAAAAGGATGCATGGCGTTCAAGCATATAATAATATAAATAATATATAAATAAATGCATATATACATACATATATGTAAATACCTACATATATATGTATATATATACATGCATATATAGGTACAGGACATAAAAATAACGTGGACAGAGTGAGAAACGAGAACATAAAAAAACAAAAACATAGAAAACGAACTTTTTTTCGAACATCGGAAAAAACAGAGAAACGAGACATGCAACATAAAGAACATTCCCTTCATCACTTGTCCCCTATTTTATCTACTCCGCGTTTCGAAAACAGGGGACAACAGATCCAGAGGTTCTCAATATATAGAATCAGTAATACTTAGTAACGCTCAAATGATTTGAACTAACACTCCGATAGCTTTATTAGGGATCGAATCCGTGGAATAAAGAGTGGTTAGTAGAGGAATCCTGGTGAACAGATATGGAGACAGTGATGCATATAAACAAATAAAACTGCTTGATATACAAAATATATATGCATCGATACATGTAAATAGAGAGAAAGTAAAGACTGAAAATTTTCAGTCGATGAATACTCATTATAAGTATTTACATATTTAAATATTAGTAAGTTAAATATTTAAATATTTAAATATTAATAAATCAAACAGCAACAAAATTAAACTTCTCTCCGTCTTCTCTTCATCATGATTTAAAATGTCAGAATTTTTTCTACCCTGCCAACGGAAGCTGGAACAAGACCATATTTGTTTATTTCTATTACTAATTGCATATTCTGGTGAACTACATCTGCTAACATTATGAAGGATCACCAAGCTCCCAGAAACAGCTGTCGGACTTATAACACCTTATCTTCTCACCTTGAATTTTCTCTGTCGCTTGTGTACATTTCCTCTCTTAATGTATAAATATCTCCATATCTATACATGAATGTTGATCGTCTGAAAATCTTCAATCTTTGCTTTCTCTCTTTACATGTATACATGTATATATATTTTGCATATCAGACCCAAACAGTTTTATCTGTTTATTCGCATAATTCTTTCTCTCTCTCTCTCTGTCTCTCTCTCTCTCTCTCTCTCTCTCTCTCTCTCTCTCTCTCTCTCTATATATATATATATATATATATATATATATATATATATATATATATATATGCACGCACACATATACACACACTTATGAAGTTAAATCCTTACATGTACGTCAGTTTAAACAGAATGGGCTTCAATATATTAGCAATAATGCAGTTTTCAGTTTGTGCAAATATTATTCTAGGATGGAGATGAGCCCAAAAATATATACACACACGTATGTTTATACATACATACATACATACATACATACATATATATATATATATATATATATATATATATATATATATATATATATATATATATATATATATATATATATATATATATTCACACATACATACATATGTATACATATGTTTGAGTTTTAATTCTTCTTGAATAAATGTGCTTTGTGTGTTTATGCGCGTTTGTGAATGTGTCTGTTGTGGTGTATGCGTGTGTTTGTATTTGTGTATCTGTGCGTGTATGTGTGTGTGAGTGTGTGTGTGTGTATGTATGTGTGTGTGTGAAATTGTGATGGAATGCGTAAAAGCAAAAATTTAAAAAAAAACATAGCAAACAACAGTTTCAGTGAGATCTCTATCTTTTCTAATGAAACAGCTGTTACAAGATGGATTGTGTGGAGATGTAGGTCTGAAATGGTGAGGGCAGAGTGAAGTGGAGGGGAGAGAAGTATGAGAAGAGTGGGAGGCAGAGAGGAAGAAGAAGAAGAAGAAGAAGAAGAAGAAGAAGAAGAAGAAGAAGAAGAAGAAGAAGAAGAAGAAGAAGAAGAAGAAGAGGACGAACGAAACAGAGAAAAGGAAGGGATGATGAAGATGATGCCGATGATGATGATATCGTGAACGGCGATTGTAATGGTGATGATGATGATGTACAAGTAATGTAAGCGAAAATGAATGACATGGTATTTACATTTTTCCTTTAATGTCTACAGTCATACAATTTGTCAAAGACGACAACAATGGATGATGATGTACGTATGGCGCTGCATCCACATACACACACGTATATATATATATATATATATATATATATATATATATATATATATATATATATATATATATATATATATATATATATATATATATATATATACATATGTGTGTGTGTGTGTGTATGTGTGTGTGTGTTTGTAGATAATATTTATGTATATTTATGCGTATGTGTGGTTGTTTTTTGCATGTGTATGTCTGTGCGTCTTTACGTACACGTGTTTGAGCAAAAGCCTTAAATATTTGTTTATTTTCTCTCGAAATAATATGAAGTTCTCTCCCCATCTAAACCTCGTCCATAGATGACTCGGCTTTGTGATTCGTTCCTCATGTTCTTTATGAAGAAATGAGCCCATTAATAACTGTGAGCACAGCGAGGACGATGACTGTATTCCACCAATAAAATGAAGGAAATTTGAAATTCTGCGAACTTTCTGCTGAAAGCTTTAGTTCCTTCTCGATCGAGGGATTTGTTGTCGCTAATGTGGATATAATCTGGGTAAATTCGAAATTTTTAAACATCATTTTTACTTGACGATTATTCTGAGTTAGCTTCAACGAATGCAGCCCAAACACCAATATCACCACATACACATACAAAGGTATGTGTATGCATATGTCTATAAATATATATATGCTTGTAGGTATATATATATATATACCGGAGTAAGCACATAGAATGCGCAACAAGGTGGAAAAAAGAGTACTCAAATACCAAAGGTAGAGTAATATGCTTTATTTAAAAGCAGCAGAAATATAACAAAAAACTGTTACTCAGAGTTTCACGTTCCCATTCATCGGACAGTTTTGATGAACGGGAACGTGAAACTTCGAGTAACAGTCTTTTGTTATATTTCTGCTGCTTTTAAATAAAGTATATATATATATATATATATATATATATATATAAGGTTGAGGAGGGTATTGGATTTAACCAAACCCAAGAGGATACAGGTAATACCGAGTAAGTGCTGTATACCGACTAGTTTGCCCCACTCTTTACCACTTCATACTAAAAATATCCGCCTATGGATATAATAATAGATTACTTTATTTTTTCTGTCTCCGATGAAGGGAAGTACTGGATCTTCCCAGAAACAACTGTAAGACCCTATCCATAAAATACTTCTCCAACCTTACCATTGCTCTCTTTATCTTTTTATTTTTATATATTTACATATATATATATGAACATTGGATTGACCTACAAAGTTCCCCCCCCCCCCTCCGAAGTACAAGTACGGGCTAAGTTGCTTATGGAAGACCAACAGTCGATCATTGCATACCAGCCTCCCCTCTTCACACCATTATTCTTTTCCACGGAGAAGGCAAACGCCGATACAGCTTGGTACCTGTGACGTCATAGCTCATTGCTACAGCTCAGTGAACTGGAGCAACGGGAAATAAAGTGTTTTACTCAAGAACAGAATACACAGCCCAGTCGAGGAATTGAACTCACTAACTAATGATTATCAGCTCTAACCACTGAAACATACATTTATATGAATACATACGTACATATATATATATATATATATATATATATATATATGGATGAAAACAGTTTGATTCAAATTCTTTGGTAATCTTGAGTTTCCAACGTGATGCTAGTCGTCAGCGATTTTGAAATGACTGACGACTAGCATCACGCTTGGATCTCAAGAATACCAGAGAATTTGAATCAAACTGCTTTCATCTACGCATGTAACTCAGAATAAATTTGTTGAGTGCCCTACTTTCTTTTGTCCACTGACTCGTATATATATATATATATATATATATATATATATATATATATATATATATATACATATTTCTATTTATAAATGTCGAGGTGTATGCATACAATTATACATATGTATACGTGTATGTGTTTGGTGTGTGTTTGTATATTGGTGGACGAAGTCATATGGAGGATCTTTGGATGTTTGGTTGAAGAAATTGAGAGACAGATTGGAAATACAGATTCGAAGGAAGAGAAATTTCGAGGGGAACCCGAATGAAGAATATTGTAATTACAGGATGTATATACACACATGCACACTTACATATATAACATATGCACGCATATACTTAGGCACATGCATATCTACATGCATACATATATATATATATATATATATATATATATATATATATATATATATATATATATATATATATTTGCATTCCGATAGATCACAATGGAAATTTTAGTTTGGAATGTTTTACTTCCCATAAAATTTGTAATAAACATCCCTGGCAAACAACCAACTATAGATGAGCAAATAACGAAGGAAACAAAATGATATACGTACAAAGATACATTCACACACACATGCATACATACATCCATCCATACATACATACATACATACATACATACATACATGCACACACACACACACACACGCATATATATACATATATGCTTGTACGTTTGTAGTCTGTCTTTATATTTCTCTCGCTTTGATTGTCTATTTCTTCACTAACTATTTCCATATACGTTTATATTTACATATATGTGTGTGTGTGTGTGTGTGTGTGTGTGTGTGTATGTATGCATATTTACATATATATATGTATGTATATATATATGTGTATTCATATATGTATATATGTATATATATATGTGTATATATATATATATATGTATATATTTGTATATATGTATGTGTGTATATATACATAGGTATTTATATGTAAATGTGTACGTGTCTATGCGTATATATATATATACGTGTATGTATATATGTGTATATATATATGTATTTGTGTGTATATATATATATACATATCGCTATATTATATATATATATGTATGTAAATATGCATGTGTGTGTGTGTGTGTGTGTGTGTGTGTGTGTGTGTATTCGTCTATACACACAGGCACACATATGTATATATATATTAACTCTTTTAACTCTTTGACTGTGGAATTGCCATTCAGAAAGTCTGTGAATGCTGCAAATGAAGCCCTTTAAACTCTATTGAACGTTTTAATGATGTCCAATCAATAATGCTGAAACTTGCTAGAAGCAAGAAAGCTGTCTTTGAAAAGAAATTCTTTACTTTAATCTCTCTCTTCCTTTACACGCTGAGATTTTCCCGCCAGGATAGGTATTTCTTTTTTCTCTTTTTTTTGGCAGCCCTTATAACTTTTTCTTATCACTTCACTCTCCCACACAGAGTTTCATTTCCACCTACCTTCCTTCTCTCTCTATCTCTCTCTCTCCTTCTCTCTCTCTCTTTCTCTCCATGTTTTGTCTATTCCGTATATCTATCTATCTTTCCCCTCCCTCTCTATCTCTCTATATATATGTATATATGTAGGTATATATATGTATATATGTGTACATCACATATATGTATATATATACATATATATATATAGTAATATATATATATATATATATATATATATATATATATATATATATATATATATATATATACATATACATATACTTATATATATATATATATATATATATATATATATATATATATGGGAGAATGTAATATATATATATATATATATATATATATATATATATATATATATATATACATATATATATATATACACACACACACGTATATATATATATATATATATATATATATATATATATATATATATATATATATATATATATATATATATATATATATATATATATATATATATATATATATATATATATATATATACGTATACATATACATATATATACGTATATATACACGCCCACACATTCACATACACATAATGAACACCCTCACACACATCTTTACACTTTTCTATCTCCACCCGAGTTCTTTATTATTTCTATTTGCCTTCATTCGATTTCCCCGCTCCCCGACCCCACCTACATCAGTGTTTGCAACCCACATCGCATGTCTTTGCAGCCATTATCTGTCTCTTTATCTATTTCCAGCCCTTCTACCCCTCTACACATTTTTGCATACGTGTACAACAAAAGGGCCTACACACACATACCGTTGCATACATTCATGTCTTGACATGATAGTTTCTGTATCGACCTCATACACTTCCTCATCTCTTTCACTCTCTATCATTTCCGTCTTATTCACCATCACTCACTTCTTATTCACTGTCAATCTCGCCGTACTCACTACGCCTTGTGATACAACATACTTTACTATCCACCCGTCGTTCCTCCTTTCCTTTCTATTTCAGTAATTTTGTTTCTGTAACTTTCTGTTTCTCTCAACTAATTTCTGTGTTCTACTTGATTTACATTCAGCAACCAACACCATCAACCCCTAATCACAGAACCGGAAACACGCACACACACACACACACACGCACACACACACAAAAACACACAAACGCATACACACACACACACCCATACACACATACACGCACACACCCATGTACACACACAAATATGTATTTATATCATATATATATATATCTTGGGCGCAGGGGTGGCTATGTGTTAAGAAGCTTGCTTCTCAACCACATGGTTCCGGGTTCAATCCCTCTGTGTGGTACCTTGGGCTAGTGTCTTCTACTGTAGTCTCGGACCGACCAAAGCCCTGTGCGTGTGTGTGTGTATATACGAGGGTGAGTAAAAAAATAATGCCATTTTGTTTAGGACGGGTATAATTACCAACACAAGAACATGTATCATACATCAAAAGGAAGCTATGTTCTTTGAGCCACTTCTTCACTACAGTTTTCACTTCCTCATCACTGGAATAATTTAGCGCCTTCAGGCTCTCTTTCAATGTAGGCCGAAGAGATGATTATCTGAAGGCGCTAAATTATTCCAGTGACGAGGAAGTGAAAACTGTGGTGAAGAAGTGGCTCAAAGAACATCAACAGAATTTTACGTGGATAGGGATACATGCTCTTATTCGAAGGTGGAACATTGCTATTGAGAGAAACGGTGACTATGTTGAGAAGTAGGGATGTGATCCACAGAGGACCAGCTTCATTTTGATGTATGATACATGTTCCTGCGTTGGTAATTATACCTGTCCTAAAGAAAATCGCATTACTTTTTTGACTCAGCCTCGTGTATATATATATAATATATATATATATATATATATATATATATATATATATATATATATATATATATACTTGTGTTTGTGTGTGTGTGTGTGTGTGTGTGTGTGTGTGTGTGTGTGTGTGTGTTTCTGGGCGAGAGGTACCGGTTACATTTTTTTAAAGCATGTCTCCAAGAGAAGGTCAGATATTCTGGGAATAGCATTAAACATTTCGTGTTCTTATTACTTGTGCTTCAGATCATGGCGCTCCCACATTCCTTAATTTGAGGCCCGTATTGGCATTGGATATCTTGTGCTGGCTTTACTCTGTTTCATGTCAGTAGAGTGGAGAGGTGCAGTGGAAGCCTTTGTGGACCCAAGATTTTAGGTTGTGTAATCGCCTGTGAGGTGATTTTTCAATGCCCGGTTGAGTAGGAAGGCACTAGGGCGAGCACGGATGCTGCGGGTGGGTGCAAACCTAGGTGAAACACACACACATACACACACACACACACACACACACACACACACACACACACGAACACACACAAACACAAACACACACACACACACACACACACACACATCATTGAAGCTCTTTCCCGTAATCGATCATCACAGAGAGATAATTTCGCGGAGAAGAAAACGGTTCTACATTGTGCAAGAGACAAGAATCAGTTTGCAAATAAAACATTTAATAAAGCATCAAATAGATATTTAAATCTTATTGGACAGGGGCCAGTCACGTGTCAAAATGATCGGAAACCTTCAGAGAAGTAACTGGATCGTTGACTAGAATAGTATAAAACATTACTACTAATTGAACAAAAGTTGAATAAAATGAAGGGTTATTCATGAAACGAGTGCGAAGGAAAATCCCAGACAGGAACTTTCAGAGAATTTAAGGAGAGACAAAATTAACAAGAAATATAAAACAGGAATGAAACGAAAACATGTGTAGAAATAAGTAAATAAATTTGTTTTGAGTAAAAAAGGAATGAAAGAGTGTTTCGAAAAGGAAAAGAAAGGCGGTAAGATTATAAAGAGAGCGAGAGAGAGAGAGTAAGAGAGAGAGAGAGAGAAAGAGAGAGAGAGATAAAGAGAGAGAGAGAGAGAGAGAGAGAGAGAGAGAGAGAGAGAGAGAGAGAGAGAGAGAAGGGGGTTTGTGAAGGAATACATGGAAGATCTGAAACTTTTAAACAAAGGCTAAATATGCTGATATGCATTGATTCGTATCTTCAGACTGAAAAATTGGAAAGAATTGTCTATTTAAGTAATGAAGGGTTTGGGTGGGGAGAAAGTATAAAGGAGAAATTAGACAGAGATCGTGTGTCATGTGTTTAGAGTAATTGTATTATTGTGTATTATTGTTGGATGTCAGACAATTATAACAAATACAAACATTAACGGGAAAACGGTTTGAAATTGTGGAAAATTAGAAGGGAACACGGACAGGAAAAAAAAATTCAAATGGGAAAAATAATTTAAAAATATATATAAAATTTATGTCATGATAGATGAAAAACCTTGTAACAGTTAAATAAGGATAATTTTCGAATTGCCTCTGAATCAAATGCAACGGTCGGAAAGAATTAAACGATGTGAAAGACTACAAAAAAACAAAAAGAAAAAAACCTCATTTAGTATATTCCAGACAGCAATGTCAACAACAACAACAATTTGTGACAGAATGGAATTGGCGTGTTTATCATTTGATCAATAAAATTGGCTTCGAAACCATTGGTTTCGAAGTCTACTAAACGCTACAATTGCGATTTTAAACGCTACAATTTCGTGATCCACTTATGTATAGCTCGGTTTTATAGACGATGTTATATAAGGTTTGATTGCCCTATTTTTAATGAATTATATTCAAGAAGGTAAGGTAAGGAATTTAAAACAACTTTCAGAGTGTTCAGTCTACATTTGACGATATTTTATGTCACTCCTCATATATATATATATATATATATATATATATATATATATATATATATATATATATATATATATATATATATACATATATTGTTTTTGAGGAATAGTTTCCCTTATTGGTGAACCCTCAATGGTGTTGGAGAGTATTAAGATAAAAGTTGTAGTTAAGAAAAAGCTGACATGGAGGAATGGCAGCCATCTTAAATATAGGAAAAAAGTTACGTGTATCACGATGCTTCGCACCGACGTCATGGTCGTTGCTCAATGTTTTATGAACTTAGTAAAGGGTATAAGACGTGACAGGAATAGCTGCAATGGAGTCTACTGGGCTGTGGCCAGCAGGAAGAGACATAGCAGGTGTTCGGACTGCGACCACGCATTGGGGTTCATTCTACAACTTCAGACGGCTATGTGAAGTTGCTTGAGGCTACCATCAAAATTTGGCTGGACATGATTTCTGCTGGACGATTATGTGTGCCAGAACATTCGGCTCTTTGTCATATCTCTGGAGAGAGTCAGAAGCGGTTAATGGAGAAATTCTACATCTTAACCTCCCGCAATTTCAAGTCTTCTAATTCCCCCGATTGTAATCCCATAAATTGCTATGCGTGGGGTGCAATTGAGAAAGGCTCCAAATTCTCTACATTCAAAACCAAGGCCAACCTGGTGTTCGAAGATCTTCCCAGGAACACAGTGAAGAACGCATGTTCCAAGGTTCCTAAGCTCTCTTGAGGCTGTGATGGAAGCTAACCTCTCTCTTTAATTTATTCGATCGAAATGCTGTTCAATACATTCTCTCCAACTCATCCTTCCCAGTACTTCTACTTTCTTAAAAATCCTCCCCCACCCCAGGGTTTTCGTTCAGTCACCGACCACGAAATCTTCAAAGTCAGCCTCAAGCACATTCACTTTAAACACGCTTGAAAGACAGAAAAAAAGGGACTACTTTTAACTCTTCTCAAAGCCAAAACATCTCTCTCTCTCTCTCTCTCTCTCTCTCTGTCTCTCTCTCTCTCTCTCTGTCTCTCTCTCTTTATATATATATATATATATATATATATATATATATATATATCAACGTTTTCTTTCCATTTTTAAGATGCTACAGTGTCATATAGAGATTCGAATATTATTTCGCCTGGGTCGAACATCTTAC